>NW_027464074.1:139282-183698 GCF_050947455.1 Rhinoderma darwinii
ACACATTATATACCACCTCCAGTCCTCCATCTATATACACACATTATATACCACCTCCAGTCCTCCATCTATATACACACACATTATATACCACCTCCAGTCCTCCATCTATATATACACATTATATACCACCTCCAGTCCTCCATCTATATATACACACATTATATACCACCTCCAGTCCTCCATCTATATATACACACATTATATACCACCTCCAGCCCTCCATCTATATATACACACATTATATACCACCTCCAGTCCTCCATCTATATACACACATTATATACCACCTCCAGTCCTCCATCTATATACACACATTATATACCACCTCCAGTCCTCCATCTATATACACACATTATATACCACCTCCAGTCCTCCATCTATATACACACATTATATACCACCTCCAGTCCTCCATCTATATATACACATTATATACCACCTCCAGTCCTCCATCTATATACACATTATATACCACCTCCAGTCCTCATCTATATACACACATTATATACCACCTCCAGTCCTCCATCTATATATACACATTATATACCACCTCCAGTCCTCCATCTATATACACACATTATATACCACCTCCAGTCCTCCATCTATATACACACATTATATACCACCTCCAGTCCTCCATCTATATATACACATTATATACCACCTCCAGCCCTCCATCTATATACACACATTATATACCACCTCCAGTCCTCCATCTATATACACATTATATACCACCTCCAGTCCTCCATCTATATATATACACATTATATACCACCTCCAGTCCTCCATCTATATACACACATTATATACCACCTCCAGTCCTCCATCTATATACACATTATATACCACCTCCAGTCCTCCATCTATATACACACATTATATACCACCTCCAGCCTCCATCTATATACACATTATATACCACCTCCAGCCCTCCATCTATATACACACATTATATACCACCTCCAGCCCTCCATCTATATACACATTATATACCACCTCCAGTCCTCCATCTATATATACACACATTATATACCACCTCCAGTCCTCCATCTATATATACACATTATATACCACCTCCAGTCCTCCATCTATATATACACACATTATATACCACCTCCAGTCCTCCATCTATATATACACATTATATACCACCTCCAGTCCTCCATCTATATACACACATTATATACCACCTCCAGTCCTCCATCTATATACACACACATTATATACCACCTCCAGTCCTCCATCTATATATACACATTATATACCACCTCCAGCCCTCCATCTATATATACACACATTATATACCACCTCCAGCCCTCCATCTATATATACACACATTATATACCACCTCCAGTCCTCCATCTATATACACACATTATATACCACCTCCAGTCCTCCATCTATATACACACATTATATACCACCTCCAGTCCTCCATCTATATATACACACATTATATACCACCTCCAGTCCTCCATCTATATATACACATTATATACCACCTCCAGTCCTCCATCTATATACACATTATATACCACCTCCAGTCCCTCCATCTATATACACACATTATATACCACCTCCAGTCCTCCATCTATATACACATTATATACCACCTCCAGCCCTCCATCTATATATACACATTATATACCACCTCCAGTCCTCCATCTATATACACATTATATACCACCTCCAGTCCTCCATCTATATACACACATTATATACCACCTCCAGTCCTCCATCTATATACACACATTATATACCACCTCCAGTCCTCCATCTATATACACATTATATACCACCTCCAGTCTCCATCTATATACACATTATTATACCACCTCCAGTCCTCCATCTATATACACACATTATATACCACCTCCAGCCTCCATCTATATACACACATTATATACCACCTCCAGTCCTCCATCTATATACACACATTATATACCACCTCCAGTCCTCCATCTATATACACACATTATATACCACCTCCAGTCCTCCATCTATATATCACACATTATATACCACCTCCAGTCCTCCATCTATATACACACATTATATACCACCTCCAGTCCTCCATCTATATACACACATTATATACCACCTCCAGTCCTCCATCTATATACACACATTATATACCACCTCCAGTCCTCCATCTATATATACACACATTATATACCACCTCCAGCCCTCCATCTATATACACATTATATACCACCTCCAGTCCTCCATCTATATACACATTATATACAACCTCCAGTCCTCCATCTATATACACACATTATATACCACCTCCAGCCCTCCATCTATATATACACATTATATACCACCTCCAGTCCTCCATCTATACACACACATTATATACCACCTCCAGTCCTCCATCTATATATACACATTATATACCACCTCCAGTCCTCCATCTATATATACACATTATATACCACCTCCAGCCCTCCATCTATATATACACATTATATACCACCTCCAGTCCTCCATCTATATACACACATTATATACCACCTCCAGTCCTCCATCTATATACACACATTATATACCACCTCCAGCCCTCCATCTATATACAACACATTATATACCACCTCCAGCCCTCCATCTATATACACACATTATATACCACCTCCAGTCCTCCATCTATATACACATTATATACCACCTCCAGCCCTCCATCTATATACACACATTATATACCACCTCCAGTCCTCCATCTATATACACACATTATATACCACCTCCAGCCCTCCATCTATATACACATTATATACCACCTCCAGCCCTCCATCTATATACACATTATATACCACCTCCAGCCCTCCATCTATATACACACACATTATATACCACCTCCAGTCCTCCATCTATATACACACATTATATACCACCTCCAGCCCTCCATCTATATATACACATTATATACCACCTCCAGTCCTCCATCTATATATACACATTATATACCACCTCCAGTCCTCCATCTATATATACACATTAATACCACCTCCAGCCCTCCATCTATATATACACATTATATACCACCTCCAGTCCTCCATCTATATATACACATTATATACCACCTCCAGTCCTCCATCTATATATACACATTATATACCACCTCCAGCCCTCCATCTATATATACACATTATATACCACCTCCAGTCCTCCATCTATATATACACATTATATACCACCTCCAGTCCTCCATCTATATACACACATTATATACCACCTCCAGTCCTCCATCTATATACACACATTATATACCACCTCCAGTCCTCCATCTATATATACACATTATATACCACCTCCAGCCCTCCATCTATATATACACATTATATACCACCTCCAGTCCTCCATCTATATATACACATTATATACCACCTCCAGCCCTCCATCTATATATACACATTATATACCACCTCCAGTCCTCCATCTATATACACACACATTATATACCACCTCCAGTCCTCCATCTATATATACACATTATATACCACCTCCAGCCCTCCATCTATATATACACATTATATACCACCTCCAGTCCTCCATCTATATATACACATTATATACCACCTCCAGTCCTCCATCTATATATACACATTATATACCACCTCCAGCCCTCCATCTATATATACACATTATATACCACCTCCAGTCCTCCATCTATATATACACATTATATACCACCTCCAGTCCTCCATCTATACACACACATTATATACCACCTCCAGTCCTCCATCTATATACACACATTATATACCACCTCCAGTCCTCCATCTATATACACATTATATACCACCTCCAGTCCTCCATCTATACACACACATTATATACCACCTCCAGTCCTCCATCTATATACACACATTATATACCACCTCCAGTCCTCCATCTATATATACACATTATATACCACCTCCAGCCCTCCATCTATATATACACATTATATACCACCTCCAGTCCTCCATCTATATACACACATTATATACCACCTCCAGTCCTCCATCTATATACACACATTATATACCTCCTCCAGCCCTCCATCTATATACACACATTATATACCACCTCCAGTCCTCCATCTATATATACACATTATATACCACCTCCAGTCCTCCATCTATATACACATATTATATACCACCTCCAGTCCTCCATCTATATACACACATTATATACCTCCTCCAGCCCTCCATCTATATATACACATTATATACCACCTCCAGTCCTCCATCTATATACACATTATATACCACCTCCAGCCCTCCATCTATATATACACATTATATACCACCTCCAGCCCTCCATCTATATACACACACATTATATACCACCTCCAGTCCTCCATCTATATATACACACATTATATACCACCTCCAGTCCTCCATCTATATATACACATTATATACCACCTCCAGTCCTCCATCTATATATACACATTATATACCACCTCCAGTCCTCCATCTATATACACACATTATATACCACCTCCAGTCCTCCATCTATATATACACATTATATACCACCTCCAGCCCTCCATCTATATACACACATTATATACCACCTCCAGTCCTCCATCTATATACACACATTATATACCACCTCCAGTCCTCCATCTATATACACATTATATACCACCTCCAGTCCTCCATCTATATACACACATTATATACCACCTCCAGTCCTCCATCTATATACACATTATATACCACCTCCAGTCCTCCATCTATATATATACACATTATATACCACCTCCAGTCCTCCATCTATATACACACATTATATACCACCTCCAGCCCTCCATCTATATATACACACATTATATACCACCTCCAGTCCTCCATCTATATACACACACACATTATATACCACCTCCAGTCCTCCATCTATATATACACACATTATATACCACCTCCAGTCCTCCATCTATATATACACATTATATACCACCTCCAGTCCTCCATCTATATACACACACATTATATACCACCTCCAGTCCTCCATCTATATATACACACATTATATACCACCTCCAGTCCTCCATCTATATATACACACATTATATACCACCTCCAGTCCTCCATCTATATATACACATTATATACCACCTCCAGTCCTCCATCTATATACACACACATTATATACCACCTCCAGTCCTCCATCTATATATACACACATTATATACCACCTCCAGCCCTCCATCTATATATACACACATTATATACACCTCCAGTCCTCCATCTATATACACATTATATACACCTCCAGTCCTCCATCTATATATACACACATTATATACCACCTCCAGTCCTCCATCTATATATACACACATTATATACCACCTCCAGTCCTCCATCTATATACACACATTATATACCACCTCCAGTCCTCCATCTATATACACATTATATACCACCTCCAGTCCTCCATCTATATACACATTATATACCACCTCCAGTCCTCCATCTATATACACACATTATATACCACCTCCAGTCCTCCATCTATATACACACATTATATACCACCTCCAGTCCTCCATCTATATACACACATTATATACCACCTCCAGTCCTCCATCTATATATACACATTATATACCACCTCCAGTCCTCCATCTATATACACATTATATACCACCTCCAGCCCTCCATCTATATACACACATTATATACCACCTCCAGTCCTCCATCTATATACACACATTATATACCACCTCCAGTCCTCCATCTATATACACATATTATATACCACCTCCAGTCCTCCATCTATATACACACATTATATACCTCCTCCAGCCTCCATCTATATATACACATTATATACCACCTCCAGTCCTCCATCTATATACACATTATATACCACCTCCAGCCCTCCATCTATATATACACATTATATACCACCTCCAGCCCTCCATCTATATACACACACATTATATACCACCTCCAGTCCTCCATCTATATATACACATTATATACCACCTCCAGTCCTCCATCTATATATACACATTATATACCACCTCCAGTCCTCCATCTATATACACACATTATATACCACCTCCAGTCCTCCATCTATATATACACATTATATACCACCTCCAGTCCTCCATCTATATATACACACATTATATACCACCTCCAGTCCTCCATCTATATATACACATTATATACCACCTCCAGTCCTCCATCTATATATACACACATTATATACCACCTCCAGTCCTCCATCTATATATACACATTATATACCTCCTCCAGTCCTCCATCTATATACACACATTATATACCACCTCCAGTCCTCCATCTATATATACACATTATATACCTCCTCCAGTCCTCCATCTATATATACACACATTATATACCACCTCCAGTCCTCCATCTATATATACACATTATATACCACCTCCAGTCCTCCATCTATATATACACACATTATATACCACCTCCAGCCCTCCATCTATATATACACATTATATACCACCTCCAGTCCTCCATCTATATACACATTATATACCACCTCCAGCCCTCCATCTATATACACATTATATACCACCTCCAGTCCTCCATCTATATACACACATTATATACCACCTCCAGTCCTCCATCTATATACACATTATATACCACCTCCAGCCCTCCATCTATATACACACACATTATATACCACCTCCAGTCCTCCATCTATATATACACACATTATATACCACCTCCAGTCCTCCATCTATATACACACATTATATACCACCTCCAGTCCTCCATCTATATACACATTATATACCACCTCCAGTCCTCCATCTATATACACACATTATATACCACCTCCAGTCCTCCATCTATATACACATTATATACCACCTCCAGTCCTCCATCTATATATATACACATTATATACCACCTCCAGTCCTCCATCTATATACACACATTATATACCACCTCCAGCCCTCCATCTATATATACACACATTATATACCACCTCCAGTCCTCCATCTATATACACACACATTATATACCACCTCCAGTCCTCCATCTATATACACACACATTATATACCACCTCCAGTCCTCCATCTATATATACACACATTATATACCACCTCCAGTCCTCCATCTATATATACACACATTATATACCACCTCCAGTCCTCCATCTATATATACACATTATATACCACCTCCAGTCCTCCATCTATATATACACATTATATACCACCTCCAGCCCTCCATCTATATACACATTATATACCACCTCCAGTCCTCCATCTATATATACACACATTATATACCACCTCCAGCCCTCCATCTATATATACACACATTATATACCACCTCCAGCCCTCCATCTATATACACATTATATACCACCTCCAGTCCTCCATCTATATATACACACATTATATACCACCTCCAGTCCTCCATCTATATACACACATTATATACCACCTCCAGTCCTCCATCTATATATACACATTATATACCACCTCCAGTCCTCCATCTATATACACATTATATACCACCTCCAGTCCTCCATCTATATACACACATTATATACCACCTCCAGTCCTCCATCTCTATATACACATTATATACCACCTCCAGTCCTCCATCTATATACACACATTATATACCACCTCCAGTCCTCCATCTATATATACACATTATATACCACCTCCTGTCCTCCATCTATATATACACATTATATACCACCTCCAGTCCTCCATCTATATACACATTATATACCACCTCCAGCCCTCCATCTATATACACACATTATATACCACCTCCAGTCCTCCATCTATATACACACATTATATACCTCCTCCAGCCCTCCATCTATATATACACATTATATACCACCTCCAGCCCTCCATCTATATATACACATTATATACCACCTCCAGTCCTCCATCTATATACACATTATATACCACCTCCAGTCCTCCATCTATATACACACATTATATACCACCTCCAGTCCTCCATCTATATATACACACATTATATACCACCTCCAGTCCTCCATCTATATACACACATTATATACCACCTCCAGTCCTCCATCTATATATACACATTATATACCACCTCCAGTCCTCCATCTATATACACACATTATATACCACCTCCAGTCCTCCATCTATATACACATTATATACCACCTCCAGTCCTCCATCTATATATACACATTATATACCACCTCCAGTCCTCCATCTATATACACACATTATATACCACCTCCAGTCCTCCATCTATATACACACATTATATACCACCTCCAGTCCTCAATCTATATACACATTATATACCACCTCCAGCCCTCCATCTATATATACACATTATATACCACCTCCAGCCCTCCATCTATATACACACATTATATACCACCTCCAGTCCTCCATCTATATACACACATTATATACCACCTCCAGCCCTCCATCTATATACACACATTATATACCACCTCCAGCCCTCCATCTATATACACATTATATACCACCTCCAGTCCCTCCATCTATATACACACATTATATACCACCTCCAGTCCTCCATCTATATATACACATTATATACCACCTCCAGTCCTCCATCTATATTATAACACATTATATACCACCTCCAGTCCTCCATCTATATACACACATTATATACCACCTCCAGTCCTCCATCTATATACACATTATATACCACCTCCAGCCCTCCATCTATATATACACATTATATACCACCTCCAGTCCTCCATCTATATACACACATTATATACCACCTCCAGCCCTCCATCTATATACACACATTATATACCACCTCCAGCCCTCCATCTATATACACACATTATATACCACCTCCAGTCCTCCATCTATATACACACATTATATACCACCTCCAGTCCTCCATCTATATATACACACATTATATACCACCTCCAGCCCTCCATCTATATACACATTATATACCACCTCCAGTCCTCCATCTATATACACACACATTATATACCACCTCCAGCCTCCATCTATATACACACATTATATACCACCTCCAGCCCTCCATATATATATACACACATTATATACCACCTCAGCCCTCCATCTATATACACACATTATATACCACCTCCAGTCCTCCATCTATATATACACATTATATACCACCTCCAGTCCTCCAGCTATATATACACATTATATACCACCTCCAGTCTCCATCTATATATACACACATTATATACCACCTCCAGTCCTCCATCTATATACACACACATTATATACCACCTCCAGTCCTCCATCTATATACACACATTATATACCACCTCCAGTCCTCCATCTTATACACACATTATATACCACCTCCAGTCCTCCATCTATATACACACATTATATACCACCTCCAGTCCTCCATCTATATACACACATTATATACCACCTCCAGTCCTCCTATATACACATTATATACAATTAGTGCCTCTGCTCGGCCGCCATCTTGTCTGAGTCTCACCTGCGCGGCTTCTTGTTTAGTCCTGGACTCCGCTCAGCGGGCACAATCCGCAGCCATCAGCCTCGTAAACGGGTAAAGACGCGCTGGTGTGTAGAGGGCGGGGAGCGGGCGGTTCTCGGTGAGGTTACACCCAGGTATGGGCGCTCTGACCAGGCGGGAGCTACTACTCCAGTGTGCGGGACCGAGCCGGCGCTCAGTGCGCAAAATGGCGCCGTGGGCGGAGTCTACGAGATTTTACAGAGGGCGGGGCCTATTACGTCACTAGGTTAAGAGCATACTGGGAAATGTAGGCTCGTCCTCGGCGGCTGCAGACCTGGCCCCCTTACCACAGACCCGGATCCCTCACTACAGACCCGGCCCCCTCACCACAGACCCGGACCCCTCACTACAGACCCGGCCCCCTCACTACAGACCCGGCCCCCTCACCACAGACCCGGACCCCACACCAGAGACCCGGACCCCCTCACCACAGACCCGGACCCCCTCACCACAGACCCGGACCCCCTCACCACAGACCCGGACCCCCTCACCACAGACCCGGACCCCTCACCACAGACCCGGACCCCCACACCGGAGACCAGGACCCCCTCACCAGAGACCCGGACCCCCTCACCGGAGACCCGGGCCCCTCACCAGAGACCCGGACCCCCTCCCCACACCAGTGACCTGGACCCCACACCAGAGACCTGGACCCCTCCCCCCCACACAAACAAACACACACACACACCACAGACCTGGACCCCTCACCACAGACCTGGACCCCACACCACAGACCTGAACCCCTCACCACAGACCTGGACCCCCCCCCCACACACACACACCACAGACCTGGACCCCTCACCACAGACCTGGACCCCTCACCACAGACCTGGACCCCCCCCCACACACACACACCACAGACCTGGACCCCTCACCACAGACCTGGACCCCTCACCACAGACCTGGACCCCTCACCACAGACCTGGACCCCTCACCAGAGACCTGGACCCCTCACTGCAGACCTGGACCCCACGCCGCAGACCTGGACCCCTCACCACAGACCTGGACCCCTCACCACAGACCTGGACCCCTCACCACAGACCTGGACCCCTCACCACAGATCTGGACCCCACACCACAGACCTGAACCCCTCACCACAGACCTGGACCCCTCACCACAGACCTGGACCCCTCACCACAGACCTGGACCCCTCACCACAGACCTGGACCCCTCACCGCAGACCTGGACCCCACACCGCAGACCTGGACCCCACACCGCAGACCTGGACCCCACACCGCAGACCCGGACCCCTCACCGCAGACCCGGACCCCTCACCGCAGACCCGGACCCCTCACCGCAGACCCGGACCCCACACCGCAGACCCGGACCCCACAGACCGGACCCCTCACCGCAAACCTGGACCCCTCACCGCAGACCTGGACCCCACACCGCAGACCTGGACCCCACACCGCAGACCTGGACCCCACACCGCAGACCTGGACCCCACACCACAGACCTGGACCCCACACCACAGACCTGAACCCCTCACCACAGACCTGGACCCCCCCCCCCACACACACACACCACAGACCTGGACCCCTCACCACAGACCTGGACCCCTCACCACAGACCTGGACCCCTCACCACAGACCTGGACCCCTCACCACAGACCTGGACCCCTCACCAGAGACCTGGACCCCTCACCGCAGACCTGGACCCCACGCCGCAGACCTGGACCCCACACCGCAGACCCGTACCCCTCACCAGAGACCCGTACCCCTCACCGCAGACCCGTACCCCTCACCGCAGACCCGGACCCCTCACCGCAGACCCGTACCCCTCACCGCAGACCCGTACCCCTCACCGCAGACCCGGACCCCACACCGCAGACCCGGACCCCTCACCGCAGACCCGGACCCCTCACCGCAGACCCGGACCCCTCACCGCAGACCCGGACCCCTCACCGCAGACCTGGACCCCTCACCGCAGACCTGGACCCCTCACCGCAGACCTGGACCCCCCCACACCATAGACCTCGCACACCCCTGACCCCCCCACCCTTCCACCACGGACCCCTCACCAGAGACCTGGACGTCTTTATATAGTATGCCTCTATTTGGGTTTGCGGCCGCTTGGAGATTCCCATGGTAACGTGGCGCTAGGCGTCGTTCAATGTGCTCAGGGAGGATAGATCTGGGGGAGCTCCTGGGAGGTGGAGCGTCTGGTGACGTGGGGAGAGAGTTAAAAAAAAACACGACGCCAACAAGGTGCCGGTCACATTTGGTAAAGGTGGAGCAAGACAATGTGAATTGATAACTGCTCACCTGTTGGAGTTGTGCTGCAACAATGGTACAAATGTAAAGGATGAAGAGAAGAACCGGCCACCTGACTAGGGGAACCGCTGGGTATATATATATATATATGTGTGTGTACAAAAAATAGCGCTGCTAACATCCAATAGAGGACAATCCAGTAGTTCAAACCAAGACTACATTTATGAGAACAAACATAAAACGGACTTCACGTTTCTACTCTGAACCGGCTGCTTATTTCTGTTATTTCTCTCATTTGTATTTGGCCTGATGAAGACGCTGGTTCGGTGTAGAAACGTGAAGTCCGTTTTATGTTTGTTCTCATAAATGTAGTCTTGGTTTGAACTACTGGATTGTCCTCTATTGGATGTTAGCAGCGCTATTTTTTTGGAAGCTCCATTTTTTTGTATATATATATACACGTCTGGTGACGTGGCGCCCTCTGATTGGGGGGTTTGATCCACCCTCTGGCTGGGCGGGGCTACAGGCTTAAATAGCCAGCGTTCCGTCGCATGCGCTGTGGTCAGATACCAGAACCGCGCGGCTGGTAATACACCGTGTTCCAAATTATTCTGCACATTGGATTTAAGTGTCATAAACATTTAATTATTAGTTTGTCAATGAAACTCATGGATGGTCTTGTGTCTAAGGCTGGATTCACACGAGCATGTTCGGTCCGTAAAGGGCGCAACGTATTTCAGCCGCAAGTCCCGGACCGAACACAGTGCAGGGAGCCGGGCTCCTAGTATCATAGTTATGTACGATGCTAGGAGTCCCAGCCTCGCTGCAGGACAACTGTCCCGTACTGTAATCATGTTTTCAGTACAGGACAGTAGTTCCACTGAGAGGCAGGGACTCCTAGCATCGTACATAACTATGATCTAGGAGCCCGGCTCCCTGCAGTGTGTTCGGTCCGGGACTTGCGGCCGAAATACGTTCCGTCCTTTACGGACCGAACATGCTCGTGTGAATCCAGCCTTAGGGCTCTTTGGATCATTGTAATCAATCTCAGACACCTGTGATAATTAGTTTGCCAGGTGTGCCCAATCAGAGGAAAACTACTTAAAGGAACAGTGTCATGACAATTTTTTTTTTAATATCAGTTTGGATTAATTTGTGTTACTTTTTCTTATTTTTACTCTTTTTCTTCTCTATGGGGGCTGCCATTTTTTTTTCCATTTCTGTATGTGTCGATTAACGACACATACAGACATGGAATACGGCAGCCACAGTCCCATAGGGACTGCGAACGGGTCCCGTCCCATCCACTTCTGTGTACGCCGTCTGTGTGGGAACTGCGCATGCGCCGCTCCCACACAGTCCAATTTGAAATGCGCGCCGTCCGGCGCCATTTTCCTGGGGACCGGTAGTCGCGGCCGGACAGTAAGATTACTACTTCCGGCCGCGGCTTCCGGACTTGTGCACTTGGACCAGCGGGAGCGGACGGGCCGGAGGGAGCGGCGGCGACTGGAGCAGGTAAGAGATTTCTATGTATGTTCGTGTTTGTGTGTGTTTACTACTGTATGTTAACCTTCTACATTGTGTGTTAGCTCAAAAAATGGCGACACACAGTGTAGGAGGTTAGACCGTTCAATCCCCTCGTTTATCCCGGCACTAGCCAGGATAAAGGAGGGGGGGATGCTGAGAGCTCACTAGAGCGAGGGATTTTTTCCCAATTTTGCAGCAAAAAGCAATGTGGTTGCTTTACCACATGCAATTCTGCAATTTTGGGAATAGCTCCATCTAGTGACCAGTGCTGGGAAATATTATAAATTAGAATCTAATTTATAATATTTTCTGACTCGTGAAAAAAATTAAAAAAAATTGAACAATGTTTAATCACCTACACACTAAATGTTTAATAAAAAAAAAAAAACATGTTTTGCTGGCAACACATTCCCTTTAAGAAGGATGTTCCCCATTATTAAGCAGCCACAGGTTTCAAGCAGAAAAATCTGCTGCCGAAAAGCGTGAAATAGTGCAATACCTTGGACAAGGCAGGAAAACATTGGATATTTCAAGAAAACGTAAGCGGGATCATCGTACTGTGAAAAGATTTGTGGCTGATTCAGAGCACAGACGGGTTCGTTCAGATAAAGGTATAATGAGGAAGGTTTCTGCCAGACAAATTAATAGGATTAGGAGAGCAGCTGCTAAAATGCCACTGCAAAGCAGCAAACAGGTATTTGAAGCCGCTGGTGCCTCTGGAGTCCCGCGAACCTCAAGGTGTAGGATCCTCCAGAGGTTTGCAAGTGTGCATAAAGCTATTATTCGGCCACCCCTAAACAATGCTCACAAGCAGAAACGGTTGCAGTGGGCTCAGAAATACATGAGGACTAATTTTCAAACTGTTGTTTACTGATGAGTGCCGTGCAACCCTGGATGGTCCAGATGGATGGAGTAGTGGATGGTTGGTGAATGGCCACCATGTCCCAACAAGGCTGCAACGTCAGCAAGGAGGAGGTAGAGTCATGTTTTGGGCTGGAATCATGGGGAGAGAGCTGGTAGGCCCCTTTAGGGTCCCTGACGGTGTGAAAATGACCTCTGCAAAGTACGTAGAGTTTATGACTGACCACTTTCTTCCGTGGTACGAAAAGAACCATGCCTTCCGTAGCAAAATTATCTTCATGCATGACAATGCACCATCTCATGCTGCAAATAATACCTCTGTGTCATTGGCTGCTATGGGCATAAAAGGAGAGAAACTCATGGTGTGGCCCCCCCCCCCCCCCATGTTCCCTGACCTCAACCCTATTGAGAATCTTTGGAGCATCCTCAAGCAAAATATCTATGAGGGTGGGAGGCCGTTCACATCAAAACAGAAGCTCTGGGGGGCGATTCTGACATCCTGCAAAGATATTCAAGCAGAAACTGTACAAATACTCACAAATTCACTGGATGCAGGAATTGTGCAGGTGATATCAGAGAAGGGTCCTGTGTAACATGTAACTTGTCCTGTGCAGGTGATATCAGAGAAGGGTCCTGTGTAACATGTAACTTGTGCTGTGCAGGTGATATCAGAGAAGGGTCCTGTGTAACATGTAACTTGTCCTGTGCAGGTGATATCAGAGAATGGTCCTGTGTAACATGTAACTTGTGCTGTGCAGGTGATATCAGAGAAGGGTCCTGTGTAACATGTAACTTGTGCTGTGCAGGTGATATCAGAGGAGGGTCCTGTGTAACATGTAACTTGTGCTGTGCAGGTGATATCAGAGAAGGGTCCTGTGTAACATGTAACTTGTGCTGTGCAGGTGATATCAGAGGAGGGTCCTGTGTAACATGTAACTTGTGCTGTGCAGGTGATATCAGAGAAGGGTCCTGTGTAACATGTAACTTGTGCTGTGCAGGTGATATCAGAGAAGGGTCCTGTGTAACATGTAACTTGTGCTGTGCAGGTGATATCAGAGGAGGGTCCTGTGTAACATGTAACTTGTGCTGTGCAGGTGATATCAGAGAAGGGTCCTGTGTAACATGTAACTTGTCCTGTGCAGGTGATATCAGAGAAGGGTCCTGTGTAACATGTAACTTGTCCTGTGCAGGTGATATCAGAGAAGGGTCCTGTGTAACATGTAACTTGTGCTGTGCAGGTGATATCAGAGAAGGGTCCTGTGTAACATGTAACTTGTCCTGTGCAGGTGATATCAGAGAAGGGTCCTGTGTAACATGTAACTTGTCCTGTGCAGGTGATATCAGAGAAGGGTCCTGTGTAACATGTAACTTGTGCTGTGCAGGTGATATCAGAGAAGGGTCCTGTGTAACATGTAACTTGTGCTGTGCAGGTGATATCAGAGAAGGGTCCTGTGTAACATGTAACTTGGTGTTAAGGATCTGCCAGGCACATCTTCTGTATCCACGCCCATAGGTAATCAGTCTGCACCTGAGTCTATGTCTCTGAGACTGACTCCATCTTCCACCACTCAGGATGGCAGGCTTAGGAGTGGGAGAGCCTATCACAGCCTGGCCAGACGGAGCTAGCTCCCGCCCTCTGTCTATTTATACCTGCCTTTCCTGTTCCTCCTTTGCTTGTGATTCTTCTCGTGTGGTTTCCTGGCCCAGCTACAGCTTCTACTATTTGACCCTGCTCCATACTGACCCTGGCTTACTGACTACTCTCCTGCTCTGCGTTTGGTACCTCGTACACTCCTGGTTTGACTCGGCTCGTTCACCACTCTTGTTGCTCTCGGTGTTGCCGTGGGCAACTGCCCTTTTCCCTTGCTTCTGTGTACCCTTGTCTGTTTGTCTGTCGTGCACATATTGAGCGTAGGGACTGTCGCCCAGTTGTACCCCGTCGCCTAGAGCGGGTCGTTGCAAGTAGGCAGGGACTGAGTGGCGGGTAGATTAGGGCTCACTTGTCTGTTTCCTTACCCCCGTCATTACATAATCACAAGCCCTATACCTAGTCTACCCTGGTCCCTCACACTACTATGGACCCCCTTGAGACCCTGGCTCAGCAAATGCAGGGTCTCTCCTTACAGGTCCAGGCCCTGGCTCAGAGGGTCAACCAGCCTGATGCTACCATGGTAGTGCCCCTCACCTCTTGAACCCCACCTCAAGTTGCCTGACCGGTTCTCAGGGGACCGGAAGACTTTTCTCTCCTTTCGGGAGAGTTGTAAGCTCTATTTTCGCTTAAAGCCCCACTCCTCAGGTTCTGAGAGCCAGCGGGTGGGTATAATTATGTCCCGGCTCCAGGAAGGGCCCCAAGAATGGGCCTTCTCCTTGGCTCCTGACGCCCCTGAACTTTCCTCTGTTGATCTTTTCTTTTCCGCTCTCAGGCTCATCTATGACGAGACTGACAGGACTGCCTTTGCCGAGAGTCAGCTGGTGACCTTACGTCAGGGTAAGAGACCTGTTGAGGAGTATTGCTCTGACTTTAGGAAGTGGTGCGTAGCTTCTCGGTGGAATGACCCTGCCTTAAGGTGCCAGTTTAGGTTGGGTCTGTCGAACGCCCTGAAAGACCTGCTAGTTAGCTATCCCTTTTCTGACTCCCTAGACCAGGTTATGGCTTTAGCGGTATGACTTGACCGACGTCTCAGGGAACGACAACGTGAACGTTTTTGTGTTTTCCCCTCTGACTCCCCCATGATGCCTCCCGAGATTCCGTTGCTTCGTTCTTCCACGGAAGACTCGGAGGTACCTATGCAACTCGGAGCCTCCGTGTCCCCCCAACAACGTAGAGAGTTCCGCAGGAAGAATGGTCTCTGCTTCTATTTTGGGGATGACAAGCATCAAGTGAACACCTGTCCTAGGCGTAAGAATAAGCAGCCGGAAAACTTCCGCGCCTAAGTGACCATCGGGGAGGTCACTTGGGCGCACAGGTATTTCCCGTAAATATGAAACCTAATAAAATCTTGCTTCCCTTTCAGGTCTCTTTTGGTGGTAGGTCTGCTACCGGCAGTGCCTTCGTGGATTCAGGGTCTTCTGCTAACATCATGTCTGTGGAATTTGCTATGTCCCTTGCTATGCCTCTGATTGATTTGCCTAAACCTGTCCCGGTAGTGGGTATCGACTCCACTCCTCTTGCTAATGGTTATTTTACACAGCATACCCCTGTTTTTGAACTCCTTGTTGGCTCCATGCATTTGGAGCAGTGCTCTGTACTGTTGATGCAGAGATTATCGTCCGATTTGGTTTTAGGCCTTCCCTGGTTGCAGTTGCATAATCCCACGTTTGACTGGAATACTGGGGATCTTACCAAATGGGATAATGAACGCTTGACGTCATGTTTTTCTGTTAATTCTATTTCTCCCCCTGAGGAGGTGAACACGCTACCTGAGTTTGTTCAGGACTTCGCTGATGTTTTCTCTAAGGAGGCCTCCGAAGTGTTACCTCCTCATAGAGAATACGATTGCGCTATCGATTTGGTACCAGGAGCTAAGCTCCCTAAGAGTAGGATATTTAATCTTTCTTGTCCCGAACGTGAAGCCATGAGAGAGTATATCCAGGAATGCCTGGCCAAGGGTTACATTCGCCCCTCTACTTCTCCGGTAGGTGCTGGCTTCTTCGTAGGGAAGAAGGATGGTGGTCTTAGGCCATGCATTGACTACCGTAACTTGAATAAGGTCACTGTAAGGAACCAGTATCCCCTTCCTTTGATTCCTGAACTCTTTAATCAGGTTCAGGGGGCCCAATGGTTCTCTAAGTTTGATCTACGGGGGGCGTATAACCTTATCTGCATCAAAGGGGGATGAGTGGAAGACTGCGTTTTAACACGCCCGAAGGTCATTTCGAATACCTCGTCATGCCCTTTGGGTTGTGTAATGCTTCCGCGGTCTTCCAGAATTTCATAAATGAGGTTTTAAGAGATTACCTGGGGTATTTATTGTAGTGTACCTTGATGACATACTTGTGTTTTCCAGGGACTGGTCTTCCCACATTGAGCATGTCAGGAAGGTGCTCCAGGTCCTCCGGGAAAACAAACTGTTTGCGAAGACCGAAACATGTGTGTTTGGGGTGCAGGAGATACCATTTTTGGGTCAAATCCTCAGTCCTCATGATTTCCGCATGGACCCCACCAAGGTCCAGGCTGTGGCGGAATGGGTCCAACCTGCCTCCCTGAAGGCGTTACAGTGCTGCTCAGTTCGCTAATTATTACAGGAGATTTATTGCTAACTTCTCGGTCATCGCTAAGCCTCTCACGGATCTCACTCGCAAGGGTGCTGATCTCCTCCGCTGGCGTCCTGAGGCTGCCCAGGCTTTTGAGGTCCTTAAGAAGTGCTTTATCTCGGCCCCGTTGTTGGTTCAGCCCAACCAAATGGGGCCATTTATCGTGCAGGTTGACGCGTCCGAGGTGGGAGTGGGGGCTGTCTTGTCCCAGGGTACCAGGTCCCTCACCCATCTCCGTCCCTGTGCCTACTTCTCCAGGAAGTTTTCACCCACTGAGAGTAACTATGATATTGGCAACCGCGAACTCTTAGCCATTAAATGGGCATTTGAAGAGTGGCGCCACTTCCTGGAGGGGGCTAGGCACCAGGTAACGGTCCTTACCGACCACAAGAATCTGGTTTTCCTAGAATCTGCCCGGAGGCTAAACGCGAGACAAGCTCGATGGGCGTTATTTTTTACCAGATTCAATTTTTTGGTTACCTATAGGGCTGGGTCTAAAAATATTAAGGCTGATGCACTGTCGCGTAGCTTCATGGCCAGCTCTCCTTCGGAGGAAGATCCTGCTTGTGTTTTGCCTCCAGGTATAATCATTTCCTCTATTGATTCTGATTTAGTCTCCGAAATTGCGGCTGATCAAGGTTCAGCTCCCGGGAACCTTCCTGAGGACAAGCTGTTTGTTCCCCTGCAATTCCGGCTAAGGGTACTTAGGGAAAATCATAACTCCGCTCTATCTGGTCATCCAGGCATCCTGGGTACCAAACACCTCATTGCCAGAAACTATTGGTGGCCTGGGTTGCCTAAAGACGTTAAGGCCTGTGAGGTTTGTGCTAGGTCCAAGACTCCCAGGTCCCGACCAGCGGGCTTACTACGTTCTTTGCCCATTCCCCAGAGACCTTGGACCCATATCTCCATGGATTTTATCACCGATTTGCCTCCATCTCAAGGCAAGTCGGTGGTGTGGGTTGTAGTAGACCGCTTCAGTAAGATGTGCCACTTTGTGCCCCTCAAGAAACTACCCAATGCTAAGACGTTAGCCACCTTGTTTGTCAAACACATCCTGCGTCTCCATGGGGTCCCTGTCAATATTGTTTCTGACAGGGGTACAATTTGTTTCATTGTTTTGGAGAGCCTTCTGTAAAAAGTTGGAGATTGATCTGTCCTTCTCCTCTGCCTTCCATCCTGAAACTAATGGCCAAACTGAGAGGACTAATCAGTCTCTAGAACAATATTTAAGGTGTTTTATCTCTGACTGTCAATATGATTGGGTCTCCTTCATTCCCCTCGCCGAATTTTCCCTTTAATAACCGGGTCAGTAACTCGTCAGGGGTCTCCCCCTTTTTCTGTAATTTTGGGTTTAATCCACGGTTCTCCTCCGTTTCACCTGGTAGTTCCAACAATCCCGAGGTAGAGGTCGTTCATCGGGAACTGTGCACAGTCTGGGCCCAGGTTCAGAAGAACCTAGAGGCGTCCCAGAGCATACAAAAAACTCAGGCAGATAGAAGACGTTCTGCTAACCCCTTGTTTATGGTCGGGGATCTGGTGTGGCTATCGTCAAAGAACTTGCGCCTTAAAGTCCCGTCCAAGAAGTTTGCTCCCCGGTTTATTGGGCCGTATAAGGTCATTGAAGTCCTCAATCCTGTCTCCTTCCGGCTGGAGTTACCCCCATCTTTTCAAGTACACGACGTGTTTCATGCCTCCCTCCTTAAACGCTTCTCTCCGTCCTTGGCTCCCTCGAGGAAACCTCCTGTCCCCGTTCTCACCCCTGAGGGGGTAGAATTCGAGGTGGCCAAGATTGTGGACAGCAAGATGGTCCAAGGCTCCCTCCAGTACCTGGTCCATTGGAGAGGATACGGGCCTGAGGAGAGGACGTGGGTACCCGCCCGGGATGTTCACGCTGGGGTATTGGTCAGGAGGTTCCACCTTCGTTTCCCCAATAAACCAGGTCCATCTAGAAAGGGTCCGGTGGCCCCTCATAAAAGGGGGGGTACTGTTAAGGATCTGCCAGACACAGCTTCTGTATCCACGCCCATAGGTAATCAGTCTGCACCTGCTTTTATGTCTGGGAGACTGACTCCATCTTCCACCACTCAGGATGGCAGGCTTAGGAGTGGGAGAGCCTATCACAGCCGGGCCAAACTGAGCTAGCTCCCGCCCTCTGTCTATTTATACCTGCCTTTCCTGTTCCTCCTTGCTTGTGATTCTTCTCGTTTGGTTTCCTGGCCCTGCGGCAGCTTCTTGATCTATTTGATCCTGCTCCATACTGACCCTGGCTTACTGACTACTCTCCTGCTCTGCGTTTGGTACCTCGTACTCTCCTGGTTTGACTCGGCTCGTTCACTACTCTTGTTGCTCGGTGTTGCCGTGGGCAACTGCCCCATTTCCCTTAGCTTCTGTGTACCCTTGTCTGTTTGTCGTGCACTTATTGAGCGTAGGGACCGCCGCCCAGTTGTACCCCGTCACCTAGGGCGGGTCGTTGCAAGTAGGCAGGGACTGAGTGGCGGGTAGATTAGGGATCACTTGTCAGTTTCCTAACCCCCATCATTACACTTGGCCTGGTAAGTTTTTTCTGATTGAAAGAGCTTTTGATGCTGCAAATTCAACAAATGACCATTTTAGTCTCTTTACAGCCTGTAAACGTTCTGATCTCTGTTGTGCATAAAAATGTGAAGCAAAAAAAATCTGTTCTCATTCGGAGATTTATCAATAAAATTCTCATTATTCTCCAGCGGTTGATGCTGAAGATTATACTGACTGTCATTGCAGCGACTATTTAGGAAAATCAGCGAAAAATAACATTTGCATAATTTGGAACGCGGTGTATATATATGAGTGACTGCACACTACTGCTATAGGTCTGCACACTGAGTATTTTCGGCCCGAAAAACGGCTAAAGAATGGGAAGCAGAACGCCTCCAAACATCTGCCCATTGATTTCAATGGGAAAACGGCGTTCTGTTCCGACGGAGCGTTTTTCGCTGCATTTTTTTATGCGTAAAAAAACGGCCACAAAAATATAGTGCAGGACACTCCTTGGGACGTTTTGGAGCCGTTTTACAAAGACTATTGAAAAAAGCTCCAAAAACGGACATAAAAAACGTCGCACATTTCGCGAGTGGCACAAAAAACATCTGACAATCAGGAGCTGCTTTTTCTTGAAGCTCCGTATTTTGAGACGTTTTTGTCTCTGCGTGTGAACATACCCTAATATATATGAGTGACTGCACACGCTGCTATAGGTGCTGCGCTGCTATCTATGAGGGTGGTCGCACACGCTTCTATAGGTGCTGCGCTGTTATCTATGAGGGTGGTCGCACACGCTGCTATAGGTGCTGCGCTGTTATCTATGAGGGTGAACGCACACGCTGCTATAGGTGCTGCGCTGTTGTCTATGAGGGTGGTCACACATGCTTCTATAGGTGTTGCGCTGCTATCTATGAGGGTGAACGCACACACTGCTATAGGTGATGTGCTGCTATCTATGAGGGTGGTCACACACGCTGCTATAGGTGCTGCGCTGTTATCTATGAGGGTGAACGCACATGCTGCTATAGGTGCTGCGCTGCTATCTATGAGGGTGAACGCACATGCTGCTATAGGTGCTGCGCTGCTATCTGAGGGTGAACGCACATGCTGCTATAGGTGCTGCGCTGCTATCTAAGGGTGAACGCACACGCTGCTATAGGTGCTGCGCTGTTATCTATGGGGGTGAACGCACACGCTGCTATAGGTGCTGCGCTGCTATCTATGATTTACCTGTACTGCTCCGCGTATATACCTCACTGTACCCCATACTGCTTCGCGTATATACCTCACTGTACCCCATACTGCTTCGCGTATATACCTCACTGTACCCCATACTGCTTCGCGTATATACCTCACTGTACCCCTTACTGCTCCGCGTATGTACCTCATTGTACCCCATACTGCTTCGCGTATATACCTCACTGTACCCCTTACTGCTCCGCGTATGTACCTCACTGTACCCCATACTGCTTCGCGTATATACCTCACTGTACCCCATACTGCTTCGCGTATATACCTCACTGTACCCCATACTGCTTCGCGTATATACCTCACTGTACCCCATACTGCTTCGCGTATATACCTCACTGTACCCCTTACTGCTCCGCGTATGTACCTCACTGTACCCCATACTGCTTCGCGTATATACCTCACTGTACCCCTTACTGCTCCGCGTATGTACCTCACTACCCCATACTGCTTCGCGTATATACCTCACTGTACCCCATACTGCTTCGCGTATATACCTCACTGTACCCCATACTGCTTCGCATATATATACCTCACTGTACCCCATACTGCTCCGCGTATATACATCTCGGCCCCCATACTGCTCCGCGTATATACCTCACTGTACCCCCATACTGCTCCGCGTATATACCTCACTGTACCCCATACAGCTCCGCGTATATACCTCACTGTACCCCCATACTGCTCCGCGTATATACCTTACTGTACCCCATACTGCTCCACGTATATACCTCACTGTACCCCATACTGCGTATATACCTCACTGCACCCCATACTGCGTATATACCTCACTGTACCCCATACTGTGTATATACCTCACTGTACCCCATACTGTGTATATACCTCACTGTACCCCATACTGTGTATATACCTCACTGTACCCCATACTGTGTATATACCTCACTGTACCCCATACTGTGTATATACACCTCACTGTACCCCATACTGTGTATATACCTCACTGTACCCCATACTGTGTATATACCTCACTGTACCCTATACTGCTCCGCGTATGTACCTCACTGTACCCCATACTGCTCCTCGTGTATATACCTCACTGTACCCCATACTGCTCCGCATATATACCTCACTGTACCCCATACTGCTCCGCGTATATACCTTACTGTACCCCATACTGCTCTGCGTATATACCTCACTGTACCCCCATACTGCTCCGCGTATATACCTCACTGTACCCCCATACTGCTCTGCGTATATACCTCACTGTACCCCATACTGCTCCGCGTATATACCTCACTGTACCCCATACTACTCCGCGTATATACCTCACTGTACCCCATACTGCTCCGCGTATATACCTCACTGTACCCCATACTGCTTCGCGTATATACCTCACTGTACCCCATACTGCTTCGCGTATATACCTCACTGTACCCCATACTGCTTCGCGTATGTACCTCACTGTACCCCTTACTGCTCCGCGTATGTACCTCACTGTACCCCATACTGCTTCGCGTATGTACCTCACTGTACCCCTTACTGCTCCGCGTATGTACCTCACTGTACCCCATACTGCTTCGCGTATGTACCTCACTGTACCCCATACTGCTTCGCGTATATACCTCACTGTACCCCATACTGCTTCGCGTATATACCTCACTGTACCCCATACTGCTTCGCGTATATACCTCACTGTACCCCATACTGCTTCGCGTATATACCTCACTGTACCCCATACTGCTTCGCGTATATACCTCACTGTACCCCTTACTGCTTCGCGTATATACCTCACTGTACCCCCATACTGCTCCGCGTATATACCTTACTGTACCTCATACTGCTCCGCGTATATACCTCACTGTACCCCATACTGCTTCGCGTATATACCTTACTGTACCCCATACTGCTTCGCGTATATACCTTACTGTACCCCATACTGCTTCGCGTATATACCTTACTGTACCCCGTACTGCTTCGCGTATATACCTCACTGTACCCCATACTGCTCCGCGTATATACCTCACTGTACCCCTTACTGCTTCGCGTATATACCTCACTGTACCCCATACTGCTTCGCGTATGTACCTCACTGTACCCCATACTGCTTCGCGTATGTACCTCACTGTACCCCATACTGCTTCGCGTATATACCTCACTGTACCCCATACTGCTCCGCGTATATACCTCACTGTACCCCATACTGCTCCGCGTATATACCTCACTGTACCCCATACTGCTCCGCGTATATACCTCACTGTACCCCATACTGCTCCGCGTATATACCTCACTGTACCCCATACTGCTCCGCGTATATACCTCACTGTACCCCATACTGCTCCGCGTATATACCTCACTGTACCCCATACTGCTCCGCGTATATACCTCACTGTACCCCATACTGCTCCGCGTATATACCTCACTGTACCCCATACTGCTCCGCGTATATACCTCACTGTACCCCATACTGCTCCGCGTATATACCTCACTGTACCCCATACTGCTCCGCGTATATACCTCACTGTACCCCATACTGCTCCACGTATATACCTCACTGTACCCCATACTGCTCCGCGTATATACCTCACTGTACCCCCATACTGCTCCGCGTATATACCTCACTGTACCCCTTACTGCTCCGCGTATGTACCTCACTGTACCCCATACTGCTTCGTGTATGTACCTCACTGTACCCCATACTGCTCCGCGTATATACCTCACTGTACCCCCATACTGCTCCGCGTATGTACCTCACTGTACCCCATACAGCTCTGCGTATATATCTTACTGTACCCCATACTGCTCCACGTATATACCTCACTGTACCCCATACTGTGTATATACCTTCCTGCACCCCATACTGCGTATATACCTCACTGTACCCCATACTGTGTATATACCTCACTGTACCCCATACTGTGTATATACCTCACTGTACCCCATACTGTATATATACCTCACTGTACCCCATACTGTGTATATACCTCACTGTACCCCATACTGTGTATATACCTCACTGTACCCCATACTGTGTATATACCTCACTGTACCCCATACTGTGTATATACCTCACTGTACCCCATACTGTGTATATACCTCACTGTACCCCATACTGCTCCGCGTATGTACCTCACTGTACCCCATACTGCTCCGCGTGTATATACCTCACTGTACCCCATACTTCTCCGCGTGTGTACCTCACTGTACCCCATACTGCTCCGCGTATGTACCTCACTGTACCCCATACTGCTCCGCATATGTACCTCACTGTACCCCATACTGCTCCGCGTATGTACCTCACTGTTCCCCATACTGCTCCGCGTATGTACCTCACTGTTCCCCATACTGCTCCGCGTATGTACCTCACTGTACCCCATACTGCTCCGCGTATGTACCTCACTGTACCCCCATAATGATCCGCGTATATACCTTACTGTACCCCATACTGCTCCGCGTATATACCTTACTGTACCCCATACTGCTCCGCGTATATACCTCACTGTACCCCATACTGCTCCGCGTATATACCTTACTGTACCCCATACTGCTCCGCGTATATACCTCACTGTACCCCATACTGCTCCGTGTATATACCTTACTGTACCCCATACTGCTCCGCGTATATACCTCACTGTACCCCATACTGCTCCGCGTATATACCTCACTGTACCCCATACTGCTCCGCGTGTATATACCTCACTGTACCCCATACTGCTCCGCGTATATACCTCACTGTACCCCATACTGCTCCGCGTATATACCTTACTGTACCCCATACTGCTCCGCGTATATACCTTACTGTACCCCATACTGCTCCGCGTATATACCTTACTGTACCCCATACTGCTCTGCGTATATACCTCACTGTACCCCATACTGCTCCGCGTATATACCTTACTGTACCCCATACTGCTCTGCGTATATACCTCACTGTACCCCATACTGCTCCGCGTATATACCTCACTGTACCCCATACTGTGTATATACCTCCCTGCACCCCATACTGTGTATATACCTTCCTGCACCCCATACTGCTCCGCGTGTATATACCTCACTGTACCCCTTACTGCTCCGCGTGTATATACCTCACTGTACCCCATACTGCTCCGCGTATGTACCTCACTGTACCCCATACTGCTCCGCGTATGTACCTCACTGTACCCCATACTGCTTCGCGTATATACCTCACTGTACCCCATACTGTGTATATACCTCACTGTACCCCATACTGCTCCGCGTATATACCTCACTGTACCCCATACTGCTCCGTGTATATACCTCACTGTACCCCATACTGCTCCGCGTATATACCTCACTGTACCCCCATACTGCTCCGCGTATATACCTCACTGTACCCCATACTGCTCCGCGTATATACCTCACTGTACCCCATACTGCTCCGCGTATATACCTCACTGTACCCCATACTGTGTATATACCTTCCTGCACCCCATACTGTGTATATACCTCACTGTACCCCATACTTTGTATACCTCACTGTACCCCATACTATGTATACCTCACTGTACCCCATACTGTGTATATACCTCCCTGTACCCCATACTGTGTATATACCTCCCTGTACCCCATACTGTGTATATACCTCACTGTACCCCATACTGTGTATATACCTCACTGTACCCCATACTGTGTACATATTTTCCTGCACCCCATACTGTGTATATACCTCACTGTACCCCATACTGTGTATATACCTCACTGTACCCCATACTGTGTATATACCTCACTGTACCCCATACTGTGTATATACCTCACTGTACCCCATACTGTGTATATACCTCACTGTACCCCATACTGTGTATATACCTCACTGTACCCCATACTGTGTACATATTTTCCTGCACCCCATACTGTGTATATACCTCACTGTACCCCATACTGTGTATATACCTCACTGTACCCCATACTGTGTATATACCTCACTGTACCCCATACTGTGTATATACCTCACTGTACCCCATACTGTGTATATACCTCACTGTACCCCATACTGCTCCGCGTGTATATACCTCACTGTACCCCATACTTCTCCGCGTGTGTACCTCACTGTACCCCATACTGCTCCGCGTATGTACCTCACTGTACCCCATACTGCTCCGCGTATGTACCTCACTGTACCCCATACTGCTCCGCGTATGTACCTCACTGTACCCCATACTGCTCCGCGTATGTACCTCACTGTACCCCATACTGCTCCGCGTATGTACCTCACTGTACCCCATACTGCTCCGCGTATGTACCTCACTGTACCCCATACTGCTCCGCGTATGTACCTCACTGTACCCCATACTGCTCCGCGTATGTACCTCACTGTACCCCATACTGCTCCGCGTATGTACCTCACTGTACCCCATACTGCTCCGCGTATGTACCTCACTGTACCCCATACTGCTCCGCGTATGTACCTCACTGTACCCCATACTGCTCCGCGTATGTACCTCACTGTACCCCATACTGCTCCGCGTATGTACCTCACTGTACCCCATACTGCTCCGCGTATGTACCTCACTGTACCCCATACTGCTCCGCGTATGTACCTCACTGTACCCCATACTGCTCCGCGTATGTACCTCACTGTACCCCATACTGCTCCGCGTATGTACCTCACTGTACCCCATACTGCTCCGCGTATGTACCTCACTGTACCCCATACTGCTCCGCGTATGTACCTCACTGTACCCCATACTGCTCCGCGTATGTACCTCACTGTACCCCCATAATGATCCGCGTATATACCTTACTGTACCCCATACTGCTCCGCGTATATACCTTACTGTACCCCATACTGCTCCGCGTATATACCTTACTGGACCCCATACTGCTCCGCGTATATACCTCACTGTACCCCATACTGCTCCGCGTATATACCTTACTGTACCCCATACTGCTCCGCGTATATACCTCACTGTACCCCTTACTGCTCCGCGTATATACCTCACTGTACCCCATACTGCTCCGCGTGTATATACCTCACTGTACCCCATACTGCTCCGCGTGTATATACCTCACTGTACCCCATACTGCTCCGCGTATATACCTTACTGTACCCCATACTGCTCCGCGTATATACCTTACTGTACCCCATACTGCTCTGCGTATATACCTCACTGTACCCCATACTGCTCCGCGTATATACCTTACTGTACCCCATACTGCTCTGCGTATATACCTCACTGTACCCCATACTGCTCCGCGTATATACCTTACTGTACCCCATACTGCTCTGCGTATATACCTCACTGTACCCCATACTGCTCCGCGTATATACCTCACTGTACCCCATACTGTGTATATACCTCCCTGCACCCCATACTGTGTATATACCTTCCTGCACCCCATACTGTGTATATACCTCACTGTACCCCTTACTGCTCCGCGTGTATATACCTCACTGTACCCCTTACTGCTCCGCGTGTATATACCTCACTGTACCCCATACTGCTCCGCGTATGTACCTCACTGTACCCCATACTGCTCCGCGTATGTACCTCACTGTACCCCATACTGCTTCGCGTATATACCTCACTGTACCCCATACTGTGTATATACCTCACTGTACCCCATACTGCTCCGCGTATATACCTCACTGTACCCCATACTGCTCCGCGTATATACCTCACTGTACCCCATACTGCTCCGCGTATATACCTCACTGTACCCCCATACTGCTCCGCGTATATACCTCACTGTACCCCATACTGCTCCGCGTATATACCTCACTGTACCCCATACTGCTCCGCGTATATACCTCACTGTACCCCATACTGCTCCGCGTATATACCTCACTGTACCCCATACTGTGTATATACCTTCCTGCACCCCATACTGTGTATATACCTCACTGTACCCCATACTGTGTATACCTCACTGTACCCCATACTATGTATACCTCACTGTACCCCATACTGTGTATACCTCCCTGTACCCCATACTGTGTATATACCTCCCTGTACCCCATACTGTGTATATACCTCCCTGTACCCCATACTGTGTATATACCTCCCTGTACCCCATACTGTGTATATACCTCCCTGTACCCCATACTGTGTATATACCTCCCTGTACCCCATACTGTGTATATACCTCACTGTACCCCATACTGTGTATATACCTCACTGTACCCCATACTGTGTACATATTTTCCTGCACCCCATACTGTGTATATACCTCACTGTACCCCATACTGTGTATATACCTCACTGTACCCCATACTGTGTATATACCTCACTGTACCCCATACTGTGTATATACCTCACTGTACCCCATACTGTGTACATATTTTCCTGCACCCCATACTGTGTATATACCTCACTGTACCCCATACTGTGTATATACCTCACTGTACCCCATACTGTGTATACCTCACTGTACCCCATACTATGTATACCTCACTGTACCCCATACTGTGTATATACCTTCCTGCACCCCATACTGTGTATATACCTCACTGTACCCCATACTGCTCCGCGTATATACCTCCCTGTACCCCATACTGTGTATATACCTCCCTGCACCCCATACTGTGTATATACCTCCCTGCACCCCATACTTTGTATATATCTCACTGTACCCCATACTGTGTACATATTTTCCTGCACCCCATACTGTGTATATACCTCACTGTACCCCATACTGTGTATATACCTTCCTGCACCCCATACTGTGTATATACCTCCCTGCACCCCATACTTTGTATATATCTCACTGTACCCCATACTGTGTATATACCTCACTGTACCCCATACTGTGTATATACCTTCCTGCACCCCATACTGTGTATATATCTCACTGTACCCCATACTGTGTATATACCTCACTGCACCCCATACTTTGTATATATCTCACTGTACCCCATACTGTGTATATACCTCACTGCACCCCATACTGTTATATACCTCCCTGCACCCCATACTGTGTATATACCTTCCTGCACCCCATACTGTGTATATACCTCCCTGCACCCCATACTGTGTATATACCTTCCTGCACCCCATACTGTGTATATACCTCCCTGAACCCCATACTGTGTATATACCTCCCTGCACCCCATACTGTGTATATACCTCCCTGCACCCCATACTGTGTATATACCTCCCTGCACCCCATACTGTGTATATACCTCCCTGCACCCTACTGTGTATATACCTCCCTGCACCCCATACTGTGTATATACCTTCCTGCACCCCATACTGTGTATATATCTCACTGTACCCCATACTGTGTATATACCTCCCTGCACCCCATACTGTGTATATACCTTCCTGTACCCCATACTGTGTATATACCTTCCTGCACCCCATACTGTGTATATACCTCCCTGCACCCCATACTGTGTATATACCTCCCTGCACCCCATACTGTGTATATACCTTCCTGTACCCCATACTGTGTATATACCTTCCTGCACCCCATACTGTGTATATACCTTCCTGCACCCCATACTGTGTATATACCTCCCTGCACCCCATACTGCGTATATACCTCACTGTACCCCATACTGTGTATATACCTCACTGTACCCCATACTGTGTATATACCTCACTGTACCCCATACTGTGTATATACCTCACTGTACCCCATACTGTGTATATACCTCACTGTACCCCATACTGTGTATATACACCTCACTGTACCCCATACTGTATATATACCTCACTGTACCCCATACTGTGTATATACCTCACTGTACCCTATACTGCTCCGCGTATATACCTCACTGTACCCCATACTGCTCCGCGTATATACCTCACTGTACCCCATACTGCTCCGCGTATATACCTCACTGTACCCCATACTGCTCCGCGTATATACCTCACTGTACCCCATACTGCTCCGCGTATATACCTCACTGTACCCCATACTGCTCCGCGTATATACCTCACTGTACCCCATACTGCTCCGCGTATATACCTCACTGTACCCCATACTGCTCCGCGTATATACCTCACTGTACCCCATACTGCTCCGCGTATATACCTCACTGTACCCCATACTGCTCCGCGTATATACCTCACTGTACCCCATACTGCTCCGCGTATATACCTCACTGTACCCCATACTGCTCCGCGTGTATATACCTCACTGTACCCCCATACTGCTCCGCGTATATACCTCACTGTACCCCTTACTGCTCCGCGTATGTACCTCACTGTACCCCATACTGCTTCGTGTATGTACCTCACTGTACCCCATACTGCTCCGCGTATATACCTCACTGTACCCCCATACTGCTCCGCGTATATACCTTACTGTACCCCATACTGCTCCGCGTATGTACCTCACTGTACCCCATACAGCTCCGCGTATATATCTTACTGTACCCCATACTGCTCCACGTATATACCTCACTGTACCCCATACTGTGTATATACCTTCCTGCACCCCATACTGCGTATATACCTCACTGTACCCCATACTGTGTATATACCTCACTGTACCCCATACTGTGTATATACCTCACTGTACCCCATACTGTATATATACCTCACTGTACCCCATACTGTGTATATACCTCACTGTACCCCATACTGTGTATATACCTCACTGTACCCCATACTGTGTATATACCTCACTGTACCCCATACTGTGTATATACCTCACTGTACCCCATACTGCTCCGCGTATGTACCCTCACTGTACCCCATACTGCTCCGCGTGTATATACCTCACTGTACCCCATACTTCTCCGCGTGTGTACCTCACTGTACCCCATACTGCTCCGCGTATGTACCTCACTGTACCCCATACTGCTCCGCGTATGTACCTCACTGTACCCCATACTGCTCCGCGTATGTACCTCACTGTACCCCATACTGCTCCGCGTATGTACCTCACTGTACCCCATACTGCTCCGCGTATGTACCTCACTGTACCCCATACTGCTCCGCGTATGTACCTCACTGTACCCCATACTGCTCCGCGTATGTACCTCACTGTACCCCATACTGCTCCGCGTATGTACCTCACTGTACCCCATACTGCTCCGCGTATGTACCTCACTGTACCCCATACTGCTCCGCGTATGTACCTCACTGTACCCCATACTGCTCCGCGTATATACCTCACTGTACCCCCATAATGATCCGCGTATATACCTTACTGTACCCCATACTGCTCCGCGTATATACCTTACTGTACCCCATACTGCTCCGCGTATATACCTCACTGTACCCCATACTGCTCCGCGTATATACCTTACTGTACCCCATACTGCTCCGCGTATATACCTCACTGTACCCCATACTGCTCCGCGTATATACCTTACTGTACCCCATACTGCTCCGCGTATATACCTCACTGTACCCCATACTGCTCCGCGTGTATATACCTCACTGTACCCCATACTGCTCCGCGTATATACCTCACTGTACCCCATACTGCTCCGCGTATATACCTTACTGTACCCCATACTGCTCCGCGTATATACCTTACTGTACCCCATACTGCTCCGCGTATATACCTCACTGTACCCCATACTGCTCCGCGTATATACCTCACTGTACCCCATACTGTGTATATACCTCCCTGCACCCCATACTGTGTATATACCTTCCTGCACCCCATACTGTGTATATACCTCACTGTACCCCTTACTGCTCCGCGTGTATATACCTCACTGTACCCCATACTGCTCCGCGTATATACCTCACTGTACCCCATACTGCTCCGCGTATATACCTCACTGTACCCCCATACTGCTCCGCGTATATACCTCACTGTACCCCATACTGCTCCGCGTATATATCTTACTGTACCCCATACTGCTCCACGTATATACCTCACTGTACCCCATACTGTGTATATACCTTCCTGCACCCCATACTGCGTATATACCTCACTGTACCCCATACTGTGTATATACCTCACTGTACCCCATACTGTGTATATACCTCACTGTACCCCATACTGTGTATATACCTCACTGTACCCCATACTGTGTATATACCTCACTGTACCCCATACTGTGTATATACCTCACTGTACCCCATACTGTGTATATACCTCACTGTACCCCATACTGTGTATATACCTCACTGTACCCCATACTGCTCCGCGTATGTACCTCACTGTACCCCATACTGCTCCGCGTGTATATACCTCACTGTACCCCATACTTCTCCGCGTGTGTACCTCACTGTACCCCATACTGCTCCGCGTATGTACCTCACTGTACCCCATACTGCTCCGCGTATGTACCTCACTGTACCCCATACTGCTCCGCGTATGTACCTCACTGTACCCCATACTGCTCCGCGTATGTACCTCACTGTACCCCATACTGCTCCGCGTATGTACCTCACTGTACCCCATACTGCTCCGCGTATGTACCTCACTGTACCCCATACTGCTCCGCGTATGTACCTCACTGTACCCCATACTGCTCCGCGTATGTACCTCACTGTACCCCATACTGCTCCGCGTATGTACCTCACTGTACCCCATACTGCTCCGCGTATGTACCTCACTGTACCCCATACTGCTCCGCGTATGTACCTCACTGTACCCCATACTGCTCCGCGTATGTACCTCACTGTACCCCATACTGCTCCGCGTATGTACCTCACTGTACCCCATACTGCTCCGCGTATGTACCTCACTGTACCCCATACTGCTCCGCGTATGTACCTCACTGTACCCCCATACTGCTCCGCGTATGTACCTCACTGTACCCCATACTGCTCCGCGTATGTACCTCACTGTACCCCATACTGCTCCGCGTATGTACCTCACTGTACCCCATACTGCTCCGCGTATGTACCTCACTGTACCCCATACTGATCCGCGTATATACCTCACTGTACCCCCATAATGATCCGCGTATATACCTCACTGTACCCCATACTGCTCCGCGTATATACCTTACTGTACCCCATACTGCTCCGCGTATATACCTCACTGTACCCCATACTGCTCCACGTATATACCTTACTGTACCCCATACTGCTCCGCGTATATACCTCACTGTACCCCATACTGCTCCGCGTATATACCTCACTGTACCCCATACTGCTCCGCGTGTATATACCTCACTGTACCCCATACTGCTCCGCGTATATACCTCACTGTACCCCATACTGCTCCGCGTATATACCTTACTGTACCCCATACTGCTCCGCGTATATACCTTACTGTACCCCATACTGCTCCGCGTATATACCTCACTGTACCCCATACTGCTCCGCGTATATACCTTACTGTACCCCATACTGCTCCGCGTATATACCTCACTGTACCCCATACTGCTCCGCGTATATACCTCACTGTACCCCATACTGTGTATATACCTCCCTGCACCCCATACTGTGTATATACCTTCCTGCACCCCATACTGTGTATATACCTCACTGTACCCCTTACTGCTCCGCGTGTATATACCTCACTGTACCCCATACTGCTCCGCGTATATACCTCACTGTACCCCATACTGCTCCGCGTATATACCTCACTGTACCCCCATACTGCTCCGCGTATATACCTCACTGTACCCCATACTGCTCCGCGTATGTACCTCACTGTACCCCCATACTGCTCCGCGTATATACCTCACTGTACCCCATACTGCTCCGCGTATATACCTCACTGTACCCCATACTGCTCCGCGTATATACCTCACTGTACCCCATACTGCTCCGCGTATATACCTCACTGTACCCCATACTGCTCCGCGTATATACCTCACTGTACCCCATACTGTGTATATACCTTCCTGCACCCCATACTGTGTATATACCTCACTGTACCCCATACTGTGTATATACCTCACTGTACCCCATACTGTGTATATACCTTCCTGCACCCCATACTGTGTATATACCTCACTGTACCCCATACTGTGTATACCTCACTGTACCCCATACTGTGTATATACCTCACTGTACCCCATACTGTGTATATACCTCACTGTACCCCATACTATGTATACCTCACTGTACCCCATACTGTGTATATACCTCCCTGTACCCCATACTGTGTATATACCTCACTGTACCCCATACTGTGTATATACCTCACTGTACCCCATACTGTGTACATATTTTCCTGCACCCCATACTGTGTATATACCTCACTGTACCCCATACTGTGTATATACCTCACTGTACCCCATACTGTGTATATACCTCACTGTACCCCATACTGTGTATACCTCACTGTACCCCATACTATGTATACCTTCCTGCACCCCATACTGTGTATATACCTCACTGTACCCCTTACTGCTCCGCGTGTATATACCTCACTGTACCCCTTACTGCTCCGCGTGTATATACCTCACTGTACCCCATACTGCTCCGCGTATATACCTCACTGTACCCCATACTGTGTATATACCTCACTGTACCCCATACTGTGTATATACCTTCCTGCACCCCATACTGTGTATATATCTCACTGTACCCCATACTGTGTATATACCTTCCTGCACCCCATACTGTGTATATACCTTCCTGCACCCCATACTGTGTATATACCTCCCTGCACCCCATACTGTGTATATACCTCCCTGCACCCCATACTGTGTATATACCTTCCTGCACCCCATACTGTGTATATACCTTCCTGCACCCCATACTGTGTATATACCTCCCTGCACCCCATACTGTGTATATACCTCCCTGCACCCCATACTGTGTATATACCTCCCTGCACCCCATACTGTGTATATACCTCCCTGCACCCCATACTGTGTATATACCTCCCTGCACCCCATACTGTGTATATACCTCCCTGCACCCCATACTGTGTATATACCTCCCTGCACCCCATACTGTGTATATACCTCCCTGCACCCCATACTGTGTATATACCTCCCTGCACCCCATACTGTGTATATACCTCCCTGCACCCCATACTGTGTATATACCTCCCTGCACCCCATACTGTGTATATACCTCCCTGCACCCCATACTGTGTATATACCTCCCTGCACCCCATACTGTGTATATACCTTCCTGCACCCCATACTGTGTATATATCTCACTGTACCCCATACTGTGTATATACCTCCCTGCACCCCATACTGTGTATATACCTTCCTGCACCCCATACTGTGTATATACCTCCCTGCACCCCATACTGTGTATATACCTTCCTGCACCCCATACTGTGTATATACCTTCCTGCACCCCATACTGTGTATATACCTTCCTGCACCCCCATACTGTGTATATACCTTCCTGCACCCCATACTGTGTATATACCTTCCTGCACCCCATACTGTGTATATACCTCCCTGCACCCCATACTGTGTATATACCTTCCTGCACCCCATACTGTGTATATACCTTCCTGCACCCCATACTGTGTATATACACCTTCCTGCACCCCATACTGTGTATATACCTTCCTGCACCCCATACTGTGTATATACCTTCCTGCACCCCATACTGTGTATATACCTTCCTGCACCCCATACTGTGTATATACCTTCCTGCACCCCATACTGTGTATATACCTCCCTGCACCCCATACTGTGTATATACCTTCCTGCACCCCATACTGTGTATATACCTCCCTGCACCCCATACTGTGTATATACCTCCCTGCACCCCATACTGTGTATATACCTCCCTGCACCCCATACTGTGTATATACCTTCCTGCACCCCATACTGTGTATATACCTTCCTGCACCCCATACTGTGTATATACCTCCCTGCACCCCATACTGTGTATATACCTCCCTGCACCCCATACTGTGTATATACCTCCCTGCACCCCATACTGTGTATATACCTCCCTGCACCCCATACTGTGTATATACCTCACTGCACCCCATACTGTGTATATACCTCACTGCACCCCATACTGTGTATATACCTTCCTGCACCCCATACTGTGTATATACCTTCCTGCACCCCATACTGTGTATATACCTTCCTGCACCCCATACTGTGTATATACCTTCCTGCACCCCATACTGTGTATATACCTTCCTGCACCCCATACTGTGTATATACCTCCCTGCACCCCATACTGTGTATATACCTTCCTGCACCCCATACTGTGTATATACCTCCCTGCACCCCATACTGTGTATATACCTTCCTGCACCCCATACTGTGTATATACCTCCCTGCACCCCATACTGTGTATATACCTCCCTGCACCCCATACTGTGTATATACCGCCCTGCACCCCATACTGTGTATATACCTCCCTGCACCCCATACTGTGTATATACCTCCCTGCACCCCATACTGTGTATATACCTTCCTGCACCCCATACTGTGTATATACCTCCCTGCACCCCATACTGTGTATATACCTCCCTGCACCCCATACTGTGTATATACCTCCCTGCACCCCATACTGTGTATATACCTTCCTGCACCCCATACTGTGTATATACACCTTCCTGCACCCCATACTGTGTATATACACCTTCCTGCACCCCATACTGTGTATATACACCTTCCTGCACCCCATACTGTGTATATACACCTTCCTGCACCCCATACTGTGTATATACACCTTCCTGCACCCCATACTGTGTATATACCTCTCTGCTCCCATACTGTGTATATACCTCTCTGCTCCGTGTATCTAAGGTCTCATTCACACTTGTTTTGTGGTCAGGATTTGCCGTCTTCTCTCTTTCGGTTCCTGGTCTTGGGCTGTGTTCACACGCTCAGGTTGTTGTCCTGCACCGTCCTCGTGGACCTTGGTTTCTGAGCAGTTCTTACAGGTGACGGGACAGTCCTGATTAGTCCAGTAGGGACGCAGGAAGTAACATGTATATGGTTCAGACCAATTCTGCAGCGTTATACACAAATCATATCTGTTTATCACCCGACTCCCCCACAACTATCACTCCCATCATCCGTCCTCGAGGAGCCGGTTTCTAACATGAATTCTGGATCCTCGGAATCTGCTGAAGGGACATCTCAGACGGCCGGACCGCGGGTCCAACCTCCCAAACCAACCCTCGGGACTAGATAGAAATCCGTCATTAGAGCCACGAGCGGGACTTCACTACCACCTAAGAGGGGGAGGGGCCACGTGGTCCATTAGTGGACCTGGGGCTCCGTCCTGATGTGTAACTCGCAGCGTCTTCACCTGCTTTATGGCATGAAGATCAGCAGATCCTTAAAGAAATCCATCAAACCAGATCAGGAATTTTTCTTTACGTTGGAGATTGTTATAAAGTGTGATCTCCACCTCGGGGAAGACGACGACCGGCACAGGCGGTGGTGGGGAAAAGGTTTATTGATGTTCTCACCCCGTGCCCTGCAAATCTTTAATACAGAGAAACCTGTAAAGGAACGGCCCGCGGGGAACACAGCGCCTAAAATCACAGAATACCATAAAAATGTACAAAAGCCCCGGAGAAATATGTACCGGAGGAGACCCCGGCCGCTCTATCTACAGTCCCTGTCCTTGTAAAGGTCCCTGCGAGGAGAGCCCTGCCGTGGGGCAGAGATGAGGGGGGGAGGGGCGCTCAGGAGGTTGATGGGAGGGGTCTTGCTGAGAAGTCTAGTCCCTGGGTGGTGATATAGCACACCCAACATGGACGGAGCAGCGGGCTGCAGGGTGACGTGAGAAGGCAAAACCGTAAATACGAGCCCGTTCAAAGTCTTCCCGCAGAATATGAGCCCGCTCTTCTCGCTGCTCATAGAAGCGTTGTGGGGGGGCTGGGGGGAGGCGCAGAGGAGGGGGATCCGCTCTACGATACACATCCCTCCAGGCTTCAAGTGCATTGGGGTACTGCTCTCCCAGAAAAGCCCCACGCAGCCTTTCATAGGGGGGAGATGGATGAGGCAGATGGAGCCCCCGGCAGCGGGGAACGTCTCACGTCAAAGCCCAGCAGCTCCGGCTCCTCCTTGACTTTCACCTTGGAGGGATGATCCGGTGTCAGGCGCGGTTTGGTGTCAGAGCTGCTTCCTGGCCTAATCGCAACGTAAGGCGACTGGGTACGAGCGATGCCACGCTCCTCACTTCCGGGCAGGCGTTGTGTGGTTGTAAGAGGGGAACCCCGCTGTGCCAAGTGGGAATACAGAAGATCCCTGTGTGGGGAAAGGGAACATTTAAAATGCACGTATGATGAGATGTGACAAAGGCTGCGAGCACGCTTCCCCCATAGTGCCCCCCCGTGGTATAATGCCGCATAGTGCCTCCCCCGTGGTATAATGCCGCATAGTGCCCCCCCCCCCGTGGTATCATGCCGCATAGTGCCTCCCCCCCCGTGGTATAATGCCGCATAGTGCCTCCCCCGTGGTATCATGCCGCATAGTGCCCCCCCCCGTGGTATCATGCCGCATAGTGCCTCCCCCCCCCGTGGTATCATGCCGCATAGTGCCTCCCCCCCCCGTGGTATCATGCCGCATAGTGCCTCCCCCCCGTGGTATCATGCCGCATAGTGCCTCCCCCCCGTGGTATCATGCCGCATAGTGCCTCCCCCCCGTGGTATCATGCCGCATAGTGCCTCCCCCCCCGTGGTATCATGCCGCATAGTGCCTCCCCCCGTGGTATCATGCCGCATAGTGCCTCCCCCCCCGTGGTATCATGCCGCATAGTGCCTCCCCCCGTGGTATCATGCCGCATAGTGCCTCCCCCCGTGGTATCATGCCGCATAGTGCCTCCCCCCCGTGGTATCATGCCGCATAGTGCCTCCCCCCCCGTGGTATCATGCCGCATAGTGCCTCCCCCCCCCGTGGTATCATGCCGCATAGTGCCTCCCCCCCCGTGGTATCATGCCGCATAGTGCCTCCCCCCCCCCCGTGGTATCATGCCGCATAGTGCCTCCCCCCGTGGTATCATGCCGCATAGTGCCTCCCCCCGTGGTATCATGCCGCATAGTGCCTCCCCCCCCGTGGTATCATGCCGCATAGTGCCTCCCCCCCCGTGGTATCATGCCGCATAGTGCCTCCCCCCCCCGTGGTATCATGCCGCATAGTGCCTCCCCCCCCTGTGGTATCATGCCGCATAGTGCCTCCCCCCCCCGTGGTATCGTGCCGCATAGTGCCTCCCCCCGTGGTATCGTGCCGCATAGTGCCTCCCCCCGTGGTATCGTGCCGCATAGTGCCTCCCCCGTGGTATCGTGCCGCATAGTGCCTCCCCCCGTGGTATCTTGCCGCATAGTGCCTCCCCCCCGTGGTATCATGCCGCATAGTGCCTCCCCCCGTGGTATCATGCCGCATAGTGCCTCCCCCCCGTGGTATCATGCCGCATAGTGCCCCCCCCCCGTGGTATCATGCCGCATAGTGCCTCCCCCCGTGGTATAATGCCGCATAGTGCCTCCCCCCCGTGGTATAATGCCGCATAGTGCCTCCCCTTGTGGTATAATGCCCCATAGTGCCCCCCTCTTACCGCTCCATCTCATCCTTTATGCGAACGCCGTGCGGATTCATGTCCCCAACTTTACCACAGACCTGAGAGGGCGGCGCAGGGAAGGAGGGTGGAGTGCGATGCAGCCGGTGCCAATGATCATGCGGGCTGGGGAAGCTGTGGGCTGCAGGGGTTTCCTTCTGGTTAAACATTGTGGAAGAATCTACAACAAATACAATGTCTGGTCACAGCCAAGTAAAACCAGCTGAAACGGCAAAATGAAGCGTCTCGAAGCCCGACTACCACACGAGGAAGCCGGCGATCATTCACTTACTAAAGGACGGGCTTCCCAGTCCACCAAAAGCGCCAGTCGTCAGAGATGTCAGAGCCGACAATCCAGGTGCCCTTAAGAAATGATCTGAAAACAAGACAGAGGCGAGTGATGGAGGAGCTGAAGATCGTGTCCTGTGTCATCCTGCAGCAGCTCTCCCCCACTCATCACACAGCAGCAGCCCCAGTCTATAGGACAGACACACATATACATATATATATATATAACACTTACCTGAGGGTCCGGCCTGTGATAGAAAGGTCGCAGCGGAGGAAGAAACCTGGAACTGTGCCGGGGCGTGAGATACAGCACCTTAAAGAAGGAGAGACGTTATCCAGGGAGCGAAACACGGCCGAGCCACAGACACCAAAACATCAGAAGATCCATTACCAGTCATGAGGGAGGGGGGCCGCGCCAGGGCATGTGCGGAGGGCAGAGGACCAAGACCCGAATTCAAACAAAGGAGGTCGCTGCGTAATTCCGGCTTGTGAGGATTTCCATGTGCCAGCTGTGACGGAGACAAGAGACGTCCCATGTGAGATGAGGAGGGACACCGGGATCACACGCTCTTACTAGACAGACACTCAACGTGCAAAGACAACGTCACAAACTGGAAACAATCAGCAATGCAATAGACAGGCCGGCGATGATGTCACCGGACCCACGCGATCAGAACGACAAGCAGCCGGATATACTGCGGGCCCCGTCCGTCACCGGGACGTGAGCAACACACAAATAAGAACAGAACAACGAGCACCACGACGGCCGTGTTCACACTTAACAAAAAATGGCTGCAAAGTACGGCGCTGTTTTCAAGGGAAATCCTCTGATTTTCAGCATCGAGCGTTTTTTTTTGCGGCCATTTTTGGAGCGGTTTTTCTATTGAAATAATGAAAAACGGCTCAAGGGACCGGCGATCTTTACGGGGCGTTTTTTATGCGCCGGTTTTAAAAACGGGCGAGTAAAAAATGCCCCGTGGGAATGGAATGCCGTTGAAGTCAGTGGGCAGATGTTTGGGGGGCCCCCGTATCTTCAGACGTTTTTCGGGGTGTTTACGTCCGTGTGAATATTACCCTAATAGCGGAGGCTCCGACACAAAGTGCTGCTGTAAAAACGGATATGAAAGACAATAATCGCGTGTTCTCCGCCAGCCGGGGCCACTCCAGCCCAGCAGCAATTACAGCACCGGAGAACCAACATGTCCACACAAGGACCATGCGGGGGCGCCGTCCACATCAAACGGTGTCCGGAAATGCTCTGAGCCAAGTCCAATGGTCGTGTAAAGTCCCTCGTATGGAACTTGTATTCTTGCTGCAGACGCTGTCCCTGCCGTCCGTCTCCCAGATGCCTCCATGTGCCGCTAAGTCCGACATCAACCAAAGTCTCGGGGCACGGAGTTTGGCGACGTCATTTCTATCATCATTGTACCTACATCAGCGTCACTCCCACCAATGTCTCTACCATGGACACCGGCCAGGAATCAGCCGCAGAAGCGGGACTGATGAGCCATGACCAGGCAGCCCTCCCCCGCAGAAGCGGGACTGATGAGCCATGACCAGGCAGCCCTCCCCCGCAGAAGCGGGACTGATGACCCATGACCAGTCAGCCCTCCCCCGCAGAAGCGGGACTGATGAGCCATGACCAGGCAGCCCTCCCCGCAGAAGCGGGACTGATGAGCCATGACCAGGCAGCCCTCCCCCGCAGAAGCGGGACCGATGAGCCATGACCAGGCAGCCCTCCCCGCAGAAGCGGGACCGATGAGCCATGACCAGGCAGCCCTCCCCGCAGAAGCGGGACCGATGAGCCATGACCAGGCAGCCCTCCCCCGCAGAACCGGGACCGATGAGCCATGACCAGGCAGCCCTCCCCGCAGAAGCGGGACTGATGAGCCATGACCAGGCAGCCCTCCCCCGCAGAAGCGGGACTGATGAGCCATGACCCGGCAGCCCTCCCCGCAGAAGCGGGACTGATGAGCCATGACCAGGCAGCCCTCCCCGCAGAAGCGGGACTGATGAGCCATGACCAGGCAGCCCTCCCCCGCAGAAGCGGGACTGATCAGCCATGACCAGGCAGCCCTCCCCCGCAGAAGCGGGACTGATGAGCCATGACCAGGCAGCCCTCCCCGCAGAAGCGGGACTGATGAGCCATGACCAGGCAGCCCTCCCCCGCAGAAGCGGGACTGATGAGCCATGACCAGGCAGCCCTCCCCCGCAGAAGCGGGACTGATGAGCCATGACCAGGCAGCCCTCCCCGCAGAAGCGGGACTGATGAGCCATGACCAGGCAGCCCTCCCCGCAGAAGCGGGACTGATGAGCCATGACCAGGCAGCCCTCCCCCGCAGAACCGGGACTGATCAGCCATGACCAGGCAGCCCTCCCCACCTGCCAGTGCTTTACTAGTGTATACAGGGGGCACCGCTGACAGAAAAGTGAAGAACTGCCTCAAAATCAGGGAGGGGGTAAGAGAACAGGGACCACTGCATCCTGGAGGCAGGTCACAGACTTCTCACATCTAGGACATATCAGGATATTATTTTGACGGATTCCCCGTTATTGGGGTTGCGTTGCCTCCGTATATGTATGGAAGACACGGGACAATCATTTTTACTTACCGATGGTTTCATTTATCCTCCGTATAATAGATACAAGTTCTGTCTCAACAATCGAAGCTGCAGTGTAAGGCATAGGGGACAGAGCCCCAGCCAGAGGGGAGGTGGATTTACTATTGTTTGGGACTTCATTAGACAATGCAGTTAAGACGACGTCATGATCATCGGGTCCGGCCGACGAGAGACAACAAACAGGAGGCGAGCGCCGGCCCACAGACAGACAATGACGACTTCCACCCAATTCTTCACATATGAGGCCTGATGTGTGTGGAGAGCGACTGACCCTCGTGTAAAGTGTCCGACCACAAGAAGCCCAGACAGAGGGGGAGGAGGAGACTTTACCTTCATTCTCTCCTGATGCCGCAGGATCATATACGCCACACGCACGTGCATCGCACACCAGCGCCCCGACCTCTGCGACAAACACAAGATCATCATTAAAACTCAACAGCCAAAGATTCTTATGCCAAGAGGCGTTGACTGCAGGCGGCAGCTCCACACGCCCCGGAGACACGTCACAGAACAGGGACCTCATGACGGGGACCGCGCTGCAGTGGATCGTGGGGCTGGGACACGGCCTAGATCTCTCTCTTTGCCCCCACATAACAGGACAGGCAGACACTCACCCTCGGTTTGAATTGTTCATTCATCTGGAGAAGAAAAAAGACAAATATGAAGCGGCTGGAACATCCCGCACGCCCCCGCTCATCGTCTACATCACGGTCATACGCGGTAAAGGCTCATCTACAGCTTGTATGACATTTATCTCAGGACCCTCATCATCCTCTCCACCCATCATTTGCTCTTCCCTTTGGCACCAGAATTTGTCAGCAGAAACCAGGAGTGAAATGTCTGGAGGGATTCTGCTCCTCTTCTGCGTGGTGGATCCTTTCCTGGTTTTGACTGATGATGTGCGACCCCCGCCGACCCCCCGCCGACCCCCCGCGGCCTCCACAACAGCCCATTAGAAGGACTTACCTGATGAGCCTTGTGGGAAATAGATGGCGGCACGGAGCATCGTGAGGCCAGCTCAGAACTTGTGCTCTGAAAGGAATGCAGGAACTTAGAAACATGAGA
>NW_027464074.1:183898-258898 GCF_050947455.1 Rhinoderma darwinii
GGTGGAGGGGCACAGAGGAGGGGCACAGAGGAGGGGCACAGAGGAGGGGTCACGGTGGAGGGGCACAGAGGAGGGGTCACGGTGGAGGGGCACAGAGGAGGGGTCACGGTGGAGGGGACGAGGAGGGGTCACGGTGGAGGGGCACAGAGGAGGGGTCACGGTGGAGGGTCACGGTGGAGGGTCACGGTGGAGGGTCACGGTGGAGGGTCACGGTGGAGGGTCACGGTGGAGGGTCACGGTGGAGGGTCACGGTGGAGGACGCTCCGAAAACATGTACCACCCAGTGAGGGACTGCATCACGGTGAGACCCCATTACTATTTGTCACTACAGCTCCTTGTAACCTGCGCCGCTTATCACCTGGTGGACACCCTACCTTTGTTCCTCCTTCCTCGGGGTGTGGCCGCCGGGTTCATGATGTGGTCCACAGCCACCAGCTCTAGCTACACCCTAAAAACCCGTCATTATGAGGGTGTAAGATGTAGAGGTGCAGAGTAGACCTAGCCGGGTGGGATTTATAGAGGGGTGGCGTTCTCTTCTGTTGGTGGAGTCACACTGTGTAAGGGGCCTGCGTCATGTGACTGTCGCCATTCATCTGTTCCAGAGTCTGTTCCTCCCTCATGGTTTTCCGGACAGTGTCAGTGACGATTACTTGGAGTATCAGCTCTGGGACACACTGCAGGTGGGTGGTGATGTGTGTTGTAGCTGTGGGTGGTGGTGGTGATGTGTGTATTGTGGGTCACGACTTCCACGTGTTGTGGGTGATGAAATCCGTGTTTCATGGGTGGTCTCTAACCTCTCCTTTTGGTTGCCCTCCAGGCATTTTCCAGCAGTGTGACGGGCTCTTTGGCCACTCATGCTCTTCTCCGTGGATCAGGCGTTGGTGACAGCTCAGCCACTGTGACAGCCGCCACCATCACGTGGATCCTTCGAGGTGCATGTTCTCTCTTCTCCTCTGGTTTCTGACGCTCTCCTCCTCTGTGGCTCTCCTCCTCTGTGGCTCTCCTCCTCTGTGATTCTCCTCCTCTGTGGCTCTCCTCCTCTGTGGCTCTCCTCCTCTGTGGCTCCCCCTCTCCTCTGTGGCCCCCCCTCTCCTCTGTGGCCCCCCCTCTCCTCTGTGGCCCCCCCCTCTCCTCTGTGGCCCCCCCTCTCCTCTGTGGCCCCCCCTCTCCTCCTGTGGCCCCCTCCTCCTGTGGCCCCCTCCTCTGTCGCCCCCTCCTCCTCCTCTGTCGCCCCCTCCTCCTCCTCTGTCGCCCCCTCCTCCTCTGTCACTCTCGTGGTTTCTGACCCGTGTTCTCCTCGCTGTGTAGATGGCACCGGGATGGTTGGACGCATTCTCTTCGCCTGGATGAAGGGGTATGAGATTGTGGTGACTGTAGTCGAAGCTTTTTGTGTGTATGAAATGACGGTGATGAGATTTGTCGTTCTCAGGTGCCGTCTTGACTGTGATGCCAAGCGATGGAGGTAACGTGTGAGGTTCAGTATGACCCATAGTGCCGCGCTCCGGTGACCGGTGTCGCCATTCAGGGTGGAGCGTCCGGCATCTCACAATATGGTTTTGTTTATTGCTCTAATGCACCTAAAAGGAAAAATCAAGCGACTTTGCGAATATTTCCCATTATAAATGTGCTATTGGTCGTTTCTGCAGCGCCGCAGATCTGAACGGTGGATTTTGGGTTCTTTTCACTTTATATTTCACATATTTTGCTCCAGGTCAATGTGGACTAATGCTGGTTGAAGGGGCGGGGCCTTGACAACCGATTGATTCAACTGCTTTAGGACCGCCCGGCGGTCAGTCGTGGTCCTTGAAGCCCGTGACATAGTCTAAGTAGAGAAATGGCAGGAATAGCCAGAATTAACAGCACTGACGGGCTGGCCAAGAAATATAAATGATTGAGATCGCATTAGTGGAACTGGAAACCTGCGTTACTCACAAAAATCACCCGAAACGCGTCGCCCGCTCAGCAAATAAAAAATTACAGCCGTTTAACGCATGTTAAAAATGTGGGAGCGGGGTCCGGCCTGAAGCGGTTAATATCGGGGGTCCGGCCTGAAGCGGTTAATATCGGGGGTCCGGCCTGAAGCGGTTAATATCGGGGGTCCGGCCTGAAGCGGTTAATATCGGGGGTCCGGCCTGAAGCGGTTAATATCGGGGGTCCGGCCTGAAGCGGTTAATATCGGGGGTCCGGCCTGAAGCGGTTAATATCGGGGGTCCGGCCTGAAGCGGTTAATATCGGGGGTCCGGCCTGAAGCGGTTAATATCGGGGGTCCGGCCTGAAGCGGTTAATATCGGGGGTCCGGCCTGAAGCGGTTAATATCGGGGTCTCCTCCTGTTTTTCAGGCTGTTTGCCGACGTGTTGAATGATCTGGCGATGTTTATTGAGATCTTGGCTCCTGTTTTCCCATCATGCTTCACTCTGACTGTGTGCACTGCGGGAGTATGTAAGGTAGGCCCCTCCCCCCGCCGGTGCGCTGCCGATCCTCTGTCTGCTACTTTCTGGCTGGGTTCACACGACCATGTTACGCCCGTAATGGACGGAACGTATTTCGGCCGGAAAACCCGGACCGGACACACTGCAGGGAGCCGGGCTCCTATCATAGTTATGTACCACGCTAGGAGTCCCTGCCTCTCTGCAGGACAACTGTCCCTGTAATCATGTTTTCAGTACGGGACAGTTGTCCTGCAGAGAGGCAGGGACTCCTACAGTCGTACATAACTATGATAGGAGCCCGGCTCCCTGCACTGTGTCCGGTCCGGGTTTTCCGGCCGAAATACGTTCCGTCCATTACAGTCGTAACATGGTCGTGTGAACCCGGCCTCTGTCTGTTCATGAGGTTTTACGTTTGTTCCTGTGCAGTGCATTGTGGGAGTGGCGGGAGGGGCGACACGTGCCGCGCTCACCGTGCACCAGGCCAGGAGAGACAACATGGCTGACGTGTGTGCGAAGGATGGGAGCCAGGTGAGCCCTAAACCTCGCCACAGAAGCGGAGGGTCCCGGCCCCCGCTGCAGTGTAACCGTCTCTTCTGTCCCCTCCCCCCGGCTGCAGTGTAACCGTCTCTTCTGTCCTCCCTCCCCCCGGCTGCAGTGTAACCGTCTCTTCTGTCCTCCCCTCCCCCGGCTGCAGTGTAACCGTCTCTTCTCCCCTCCCCCCGGCTGCAGTGTAACCGTCTCTTCTCCCCTCCCCCGGCTGCAGTGTAACCGTCTCTTCTCCCCTCCCCGGCTGCAGTGTAACCGTCTCTTCTGTCCTCCCCTCCCCCGGCTGCAGTGTAACCGTCTCTTCTGTCCTCCCCTCCCCCCAGCTGCAGTGTAACCGTCTCTTCTGTCCTCCCCTCCCCCCGGCTGCAGTGTAACCGTCTCTTCTCCCCTCCCCCGGCTGCAGTGTAACCGTCTCTTCTGTCCTCCCTCCCCCGGCTGCAGTGTAACCGTCTCTTCTGTCCTCCCCTCCCCCCAGCTGCAGTGTAACCGTCTCTTCTGTCCTCCCCTCCCCCCGGCTGCAGTGTAACCGTCTCTTCTCCCCTCCCCCCGGCTGCAGTGTAACAGTCTCTTCTCCCCTCCCCCGGCTGCAGTGTAACCGTCTCTTCTGTCCTCCCCTCCCCCCAGCTGCAGTGTAACCGTCTCTTCTCTCCCCTCCCCCGCTGCAGTGTAACCGTCTCTTCTCTCCCTCCCCCGCTGCAGTGTAACCGTCTCTCCCCTCCCCCGCTGCAGTGTAACCGTCTCTTCTCTCCCCTCCCCCGCTGCAGTGTAACCGTCTCTTCTCTCCCCTCCCCCGCTGCAGTGTAACCGTCTCTTCTCTCCCCTCCCCCGCTGCAGTGTAACCGTCTCTTCTCTCCCCTCCCCCGCTGCAGTGTAACCGTCTCTTCTCTCCCCTCCCCCGCTGCAGTGTAACCGTCTCTTCTCTCCCCTCCCCCGCTGCAGTGTAACCGTCTCTTCTCTCCCCTCCCCCGCTGCAGTGTAACCGTCTCTTCTCTCCCCTCCCCCGCTGCAGTGTAACCGTCTCTTCTCCCCTCCCCCCGGCTGCAGTGTAACCGTCTCTTCTCCCCTCCCCCGCTGCAGTGTAACCGTCTCTTCTCCCCTCCCCCGCTGCAGTGTAACCGTCTCTTCTCTCCCCCGCTGCAGTGTAACCGTCTCTTCTCCCCTCCCCCGCTGCAGTGTAACCGTCTCTTCTCCCCTCCCCCGCTGCAGTGTAACCGTCTCTTCTCTCCCCTCCCCCGCTGCAGTGTAACCGTCTCTTCTCTCCCCTCCCCCGCTGTAGTGTAACCGTCTCTTCTCTCCCCTCCCCCGCTGCAGTGTAACCGTCTCTTCTCCCCTCCCCCGCTGCAGTGTAACCGTCTCTTCTCCCCTCCCCCGCTGCAGTGTAACCGTCTCTTCTCTCCCCTCCCCCGCTGCAGTGTAACCGTCTCTTCTCTCCCCTCCCCCGCTGCAGTGTAACCGTCTCTTCTCCCCTCCCCCGCTGCAGTGTAACCGTCTCTTCTCCCCCCTCCCCCGCTGCAGTGTAACCGTCTCTTCTCCCCCCCAGGAGACGCTGGTGAATCTGGCCGGACTCCTCGTCAGTCTTCTGCTCGTTCCCCTGGTGTCTGACAGTCTGTGGTGAGTGGTGTCATCCGTAGATACCGCGGGTCCGGCAGGGGCAGCGTCTGATTGGCTGCGGCCTCCCCCGCTATAAGGAGTGGTCCTGATGAATGAAGACCCCCTGCCCCTCCTCCTGGTCATGTTCTCGCACTAGTCGGCCCCCGTGATATCAATAATAACCGCAGGAACGTCTCGTCGTCGTGCGCTCTGTATCCGGAGTCTCTGGTCATTTGGCGTCCTCTCTCTCCAGGGGAACGCACCTCCTCTTCCTCGTCCTGACGGGGCTGCACCTCTATGCAAATTATCGCGCTGTCCGTTCAGTAGTCATGGAGACGCTCAACCAATCACGGCTTGCCATAGTGTTGGAGCATTTCCTGCTGGAGGGACAGATCCTGAGACCAGCTCAAGCCAATCACAAGGAGCCGCTGTTCCCAGGTGGGCAGAGTGGGGGTGGTGGGCGGCCTGCGGGGGGCGCTGCCTCTGAAAGTGGTAAATTATGTTGTTGTTTTCAGGTCTCGGCTCACAAGTCTCGGTCGATGTTGGTGTCTCGCTGAATGCTGTCGTCTCCAGGTAGAGTCCCGGCTGTCCCTGCGGCTCCGCCCAGGGATGTCTCTGGTGTGGCTGACGGACTGTCTCTGGTGTGGCTGACGGACTGTCTCTGGTGTGGCTGACGGACTGTCTCTTCCTCTTACAGCGTCTCACAGCTCAATCTCTTACAGAAAGGGAATGATTGTCGGTACTTGCTGGGGTGGAGGAGAGACACAGGTGAGTAGGGGGACACAGCATTGTACCCCTCCCCTCCCCTCTGCTCAGTATATAATGGAGGAGAGACACAGGTGAGTAGGGGGTCACAGCATTGTACCCCTCCTCTCTGCTCAGTATATAATATAGGAGGAATCCTCTGTCTTCCTCTCGTGCACAGGTGGTCTTGCGGTTGTGTTACATCGGGGGGCCGGCAGCGCTGACGTCATCAGATCTGTGGTCCACGCCGAGATTCTGAACAGGAAAACCTCGTGCTCAGGTGTGTGCGCCGCAGACTCAGCACTGCTGTACAATGCACATCTGACCGGGATTGGTGCAGCGGTTCTCTACACCCCTCACATTTTGGAGGTTCAGCAGTGACCCCGGGGCCTGTTTACACCATTACATTTCTAGCGGTTTATGAACAGAGGAGGATGGTGGTGGCGGTTGATGATGATGATGATGATGATGATGATGATGATTGATTGATATGGATGATGAAGATGGAGAATGATGAAGATGGAGAATGATGAAGATGGAGAATGATGAAGATGGAGGATGATGATGACTGATGATGACTGATGATGACTGATGATGACTGATGATGACTGATGATGACTGATGATGACTGATGATGACTGATGATGACTGATGATGACTGATGATGACTGATGATGACTGATGACGATTGAGGATGAGGGTTATTGATGGATTATTGATTGATGAGGATGATGATTGATGGATGATGAATATTGATGATGATGATGATGACATCCTGTTTCTTCAGATCCGGCTCGCTACAGTATCCTGGCAGAGACGCACCGACAAGTCAGCCGCATGTTCCCGGACTTCTGTCATGGTATTTAAGACGTTTTTCTTCTCTTTTCTTTTGTTCCACGGTAGGATTCTGGGGGGGGGGTGTATGTATGATTCTGGGGGGGGGGTGTATGTATGATTCTGGGGGGGGGGTGTATGTATGATTCTGGGGGGGGGGTGTATGTATGATTCTGGGGGGGGGGTGTATGTATGATTCTGGGGGGGGGGTGTATGTATGATTCTGGGGGGGGGGTGTATGTATGATTCTGGGGGGGGGTGTATGTATGATTCTGGGGGGGGGTGTATGTATGATTCTGGGGGGGGGGTGTATGTATGATTCTGGGGGGGGGTGTATGTATGATTCTGGGGGGGGGGTGTATGTATGATTCTGGGGGGGGGTGTATGTATGATTCTGGGGGGGGGGTGTATGTATGATTCTGGGGGGGGGGTGTATGTATGATTCTGGGGGGGGTGTATGGTAGGATTCTGGGGGGGAGGGGGTGCACGGTATGATTCCGGGGGGTGGGCTGTGCGGTATGATTCTGGGGGGGGTACGGTAAGATTCTGGGGGGTGGGCTGTACGGTATGATTCCGGGGGGGGGGGGTGGGCTGTGCGGTATGATTCTGGGGGGGGGGGGGAGAGGCTGCGCGGTATGATTCCGGGGGGTGGGGTGTGCGGTATGATTCCGGGGGGGGTGTATGGTAGGATTCTGGGGGGAGGGGGTGCACGGTATGATTCCGGGGGGTGGGCTGTGCGGTATGATTCTGGGGGGGGGGGTACGGTAAGATTCTGGGGGGTGGGCTGTACGGTATGATTCCGGGGGGGGGGGGGGGGTGGGGCTGTGCGGTATGATTCCGGGGGGGGGGGAGAGAGGCTGCGCGGTATGATTCCGGGGGGTGGGGTGTGCGGTATGATACCGGGGGGTGGGGTGTGCGGTATGATTCCGGGGGGGTGGGGTGTACGGTATGATTCCGGGGGGTGGGCTGTGCGGTATGATTCCGGGGGGTGGGCTGCGCGGTATGATTCCGGGGGGTGGGGTGCGCGGTATGATTCCGGGGGGTGGGGTGCGCGGTATGATTCCGGGGGGTGGGGGGTATGGTAAGATTCTGGGGGGTGGGCTGTACGGGGCAGGTTCTCGGGTGCCATGATTTTTCCATGTTCCGGCGGTCCCTTGGTTGCGATCTCTCATTTAGTCACTTCTCTCTCTCAGGTCTGCGTGCGTCCGGCTGGGTGACTGATCGAAATCTTTTGGACTCTGATGACTGGAGGGCGAATTGGGACATAAATAAAGGGCTGTGACTACAAAGATCGGACAATCCGGCATGAAAGCATTAGGGGAGGGGGTTTCATTATATTAATGGATATGCACGGGACCCCCTACATGCGAAAAAGGAGGCAACAAAATCTGTCGTCATTGATGTGAATATAAATATTCCCTAATACTGAGAGTAAGAAAATGAAGAGTTCCATGTGACGAGGGGCCGCAGCTGTGCCCACCACTAGAGATAGGACTAAGGATAAGCCCCTGGACTGAGTAGATGGGAGCAGGGGTTGTGATCAGGACTAGAGTTAGGGACTTGAGAGGGGATGGGGAGCAGTGCCTGAAACTGAAGAGGCAAATTGGTGCAGCGTTCAGGATTGTAGAGGGGGGGGGGGGGGGGATTAGGAGCAGAGTTTAGGACTAAAGAGGGAACTGTGCTTAGGACTGTGGAGGAAAGTTCCCAGACAGTGTTTCACGACCATAGTGGGGGGATTGGGACCAGGGATCACAAACAGTACTTAGGACTGCAAAGGGGATAAGAGCAGTTCTCCGGACTGTAGTGAGGGATCGCAGAAAGCGTTAAGGACCAGAGAGGGGGAGTTGGGAGTAAGGATCATGAGCAGTATCTGGGACTGTAGAGGAGGAATCTGGCCCAGTGTTCAGAACCATAGAGGGATTGGGAGCGGGATCAGGACTGTCAAATGGGGATTTGAAGCAGGGCTTTAGGACTACAGAGGGGATCAGGAGCAGTGGTCAGGACTAAAAAGGAGGGATCAAGGACAGCCTTCAGTACCACAGAGGGGGAATTGGGAGCAGGGGGTCAGTGCTGTAGAGGGAGGATTAAGAGCGAGGCTGAGGACTATAGAGAGGATTGGAGAGCCGCGCTCAGTACTGTGGAGGGGATCGGAAGCGGCGTTCAGGACTGTGGAGGGGATTGGGAGCGGTGCTTAGTACGGTGGAGGGGATCGGGAGCGGTGCTTAGTACGGTGGAGGGGATCGGAAGCGGCGCTCCGGACTGTGGAGGGGGGGGGGTCGGGAGCGGCGCTCCCGACTGTGGAGGGGGGGGGTCGGGAGCGGCGCTCCCGACTGTGGAGGGGGGGGGGGTCGGGAGCGGCGCTCCCGACTGTGGAGGGGGGGGGGTCGGGAGCGGCGCTCCCGACTGTGGAGGGGGGGGGGGTCGGGAGCGGCGCTCCCGACTGTGGAGGGGGGGGGGGTCGGGAGCGGCGCTCCCGACTGTGGAGGGGGGGGGGGTCGGGAGCGGCGCTCCCGACTGTGGAGGGGGGGGGGGTCGGGAGCGGCGCTCCCGACTGTGGAGGGGGGGGGGGTCGGGAGCGGCGCTCCCGACTGTGGAGGGGGGGGGGGTCGGGAGCGGCGCTCCCGACTGTGGAGGGGGGGGGGGTCGGGAGCGGCGCTCCCGACTGTGGAGGGGGGGGGGGTCGGGAGCGGCGCTCCCGACTGTGGTTTGCAGGTGGGATAGTAAGAGGTATGTAATATGTATAGGTGAGTGAGACCTGCGCTGGATATTCATGTATGCAGCTATACTGATCTCTCGGGGGCCCCTCCTGTGTAAGTATTTCAGGGTGATGTCGGCGAGTGCGGTCACCTCTGGCCTCTTCATATCTGGGGCTGGTTCCATGTGAGGAGGTTCTGGATGACGAGCGGTGTCAGTGCCGCTGTTCACGGATCAATATTATACATATACAGCCCCTTCTCTCCCCATAGAAGACAAAGAAGCCTGGAAAACATTCACAGCCTCTTATGGATTTTTATTATTTGAGTAATGGGAGAAAATTTCTGACACAAGAAGGAGACAGAGGTGAAAACGGAGACCACGAGACTCAATCCAAGTCTATTACTATAGAAAAAAGAGACTGGAAGCTGCAGGTCCTGAACCTCATCTCACAAGTCAAGACGCCTCATCCAGCCGGACACAATATATACAGGACACAGTGTAGATACAGCCGCTCTATATACAGGATGCAGCGTAGATACAGCCGCTCTATATACAGGATACAGTGTAGATACAGCCGCTCTATATACAGGATACAGCCGCTCTATATACAGGATGCAGCGTAGATACAGCCGCTCTATATACAGGATACAGTGTAGATACAGCCGCTCTATATACAGGACACAGCCGCTCTATATACAGGACACAGTGTAGATACAGCCGCTCTATATACAGGATACAGCGTAGATACAGCCGCTCTATATACAGGATACAGTGTAGATACAGCCGCTCTATATACAGGATACAGTGTAGGATACAGCCGCTCTATATACAGGATACAGCGTAGATACAGCCGCTCTATATACAGGATACAGTGTAGGATACAGCCGCTCTATATACAGGATGCAGCGTAGATTCAGCCGCTCTATATACAGGATACAGTGTAGATACAGCCGCTCTATATACAGGACACAGCCGCTCTATATACAGGACACAGTGTAGATACAGCCGCTCTATATACAGGACACAGCGTAGATACAGCCGCTCTATATACAGGACACAGCGTAGATACAGCCGCTCTATATACAGGACACAGCGTAGATACAGCCGCTCTATATACAGGATACAGTGTAGGATACAGCCGCTCTATATACAGGATGCAGCGTAGATACAGCCGCTCTATATACAGGATACAGTGTAGATACAGCCGCTCTATATACAGGACACAGCCGCTCTATATACAGGACACAGTGTAGATACAGCCGCTCTATATACAGGATACAGTGTAGATACAGCCGCTCTATATACAGGATACAGCGTAGATACAGCCGCTCTATATACAGGATACAGTGTAGATACAGCCGCTCTATATACAGGACACAGTGTAGATACAGCCGCTCTATATACAGGATACAGTGTAGGATACAGCCGCTCTATATACAGGATACAGTGTAGATACAGCCGCTCTATATACAGGATACAGCGTAGATACAGCCGCTCTATATAAAGGATACAGCGTAGATACAGCCGCTCTATATACAGGATACAGTGTAGATACAGCCGCTCTATATACAGGATACAGCCGCTCTATATACAGGACACAGTGTAGATACAGCCGCTCTATATACAGGATACAGTGTAGGATACAGCCGCTCTATATACAGGATACAGTGTAGATACAGCCGCTCTATATACAGGATACAGTGTAGATACAGCCGCTCTATATACAGGATACAGCCGCTCTATATACAGGATACAGCGTAGATACAGCCGCTCTATATACAGGATACAGCATAGATACAGCCGCTCTATATACAGGATACAGTGTAGATACAGCCGCTCTATATACAGGATACAGTGTAGATACAGCCGCTCTATATACAGGATACAGTGTAGATACAGCCGCTCTATATACAGGACACAGTGTAGATACAGCCGCTCTATATACAGGACACAGTGTAGATACAGCCGCTCTATATACAGGATACAGCCGCTCTATATACAGGATACAGCGTAGATACAGCCGCTCTATATACAGGATACAGCGTAGATACAGCCGCTCTATATACAGGATACAGCGTAGATACAGCCGCTCTATATACAGGATACAGCGTAGATACAGCCGCTCTATATACAGGATACAGCGTAGATACAGCCGCTCTATATACAGGATACAGCGTAGATACAGCCGCTCTATATACAGGATACAGCGTAGATACAGCCGCTCTATATAAAGGATACAGCGTAGATACAGCCGCTCTATATACAGGATACAGCGTAGATACAGCCGCTCTATATACAGGATACAGCGTAGATACAGCCGCTCTATATACAGGACACAGCGTAGATACAGCCGCTCTATATACAGGACACAGCGTAGATACAGCCGCTCTATATACAGGACACAGCGTAGATACAGCCGCTCTATATACAGGACACAGCGTAGATACAGCCGCTCTATATACAGGACACAGCGTAGATACAGCCGCTCTATATACAGGACACAGCGTAGATACAGCCGCTCTATATACAGGATACAGCGTAGATACAGCCGCTCTATATACAGGATACAGCGTAGATACAGCCGCTCTATATACAGGATACAGCGTAGATACAGCCGCTCTATATACAGGATACAGCGTAGATACAGCCGCTCTATATACAGGACACAGCGTAGATACAGCCGCTCTATATACAGGACACAGCGTAGATACAGCCGCTCTATATACAGGACACAGCGTAGATACAGCCGCTCTATATACAGGACACAGCGTAGATACAGCCGCTCTATGTACAGGATACAGCGTAGATACAGCCGCTCTATGTACAGGATACAGCGTAGATACAGCCGCTCTATGTACAGGATACAGCGTAGATACAGCCGCTCTATGTACAGGATACAGCGTAGATACAGCCGCTCTATATACAGGACACAGCGTAGATACAGCCGCTCTATATACAGGACACAGTGTAGATACAGCCGCTCTATATACAGGATACAGCCGCTCTATATACAGGATACAGTGTAGATACAGCCGCTCTATATACAGGACACAGCGTAGATACAGCCGCTCTATATACAGGATACAGCGTAGATACAGCCGCTCTATATACAGGATACAGCGTAGATACAGCCGCTCTATATACAGGATACAGCGTAGATACAGCCGCTCTATATACAGGATACAGTGTAGATACAGCCGCTCTATATACAGGACACAGTGTAGATACAGCCGCTCTATATACAGGACACAGTGTAGATACAGCCGCTCTATATACAGGATACAGCCGCTCTATATACAGGATACAGCGTAGATACAGCCGCTCTATATACAGGATACAGCGTAGATACAGCCGCTCTATATACAGGATACAGCGTAGATACAGCCGCTCTATATACAGGATACAGCGTAGATACAGCCGCTCTATATACAGGATACAGCGTAGATACAGCCGCTCTATATACAGGATACAGCGTAGATACAGCCGCTCTATATACAGGATACAGCGTAGATACAGCCGCTCTATATACAGGACACAGCGTAGATACAGCCGCTCTATATACAGGACACAGCGTAGATACAGCCGCTCTATATACAGGACACAGCGTAGATACAGCCGCTCTATATACAGGACACAGCGTAGATACAGCCGCTCTATATACAGGACACAGCGTAGATACAGCCGCTCTATATACAGGACACAGCGTAGATACAGCCGCTCTATATACAGGACACAGCGTAGATACAGCCGCTCTATATACAGGACACAGCGTAGATACAGCCGCTCTATATACAGGACACAGCGTAGATACAGCCGCTCTATATACAGGACACAGCGTAGATACAGCCGCTCTATATACAGGACACAGCGTAGATACAGCCGCTCTATATACAGGATACAGCGTAGATACAGCCGCTCTATATACAGGATACAGCGTAGATACAGCCGCTCTATATACAGGACACAGCGTAGATACAGCCGCTCTATATACAGGACACAGCGTAGATACAGCCGCTCTATATACAGGACACAGCGTAGATACAGCCGCTCTATATACAGGACACAGCGTAGATACAGCCGCTCTATATACAGGATACAGCGTAGATACAGCCGCTCTATATACAGGATACAGCGTAGATACAGCCGCTCTATATACAGGATACAGCGTAGACACAGCCGCTCTATATACAGGATACAGCGTAGACACAGCCGCTCTATATACAGGATACAGCGTAGACACAGCCGCTCTATATACAGGATACAGCGTAGACACAGCCGCTCTATATACAGGATGCAGCGTAGATACAGCCGCTCTATATACAGGATGCAGCGTAGATACAGCCGCTCTATATACAGGATGCAGCGTAGATACAGCCGCTCTATGTACAGGACACAGCGTAGATACAGCCGCTCTATGTACAGGATACAGTGTAGATACAGCCGCTCTATATACAGGATACAGCCGCTCTATATACAGGATACAGCGTAGATACAGCCGCTCTATATACAGGATACAGTGTAGATACAGCCGCTCTATATACAGGACACAGTGTAGATACAGCCGCTCTATATACAGGATACAGTGTAGATACAGCCGCTCTATATACAGGACACAGTGTAGATACAGCCGCTCTATATACAGGACACAGTGTAGATACAGCCGCTCTATATACAGGATACAGCCGCTCTATATACAGGATGCAGCGTAGATACAGCCGCTCTATATACAGGATACAGTGTAGATACAGCCGCTCTATATACAGGACACAGTGTAGATACAGCCGCTCTATATACAGGACACAGTGTAGATACAGCCGCTCTATATACAGGATACAGTGTAGATACAGCCGCTCTATATACAGGATACAGTGTAGATACAGCCGCTCTATATACAGGATACAGTGTAGATACAGCCGCTCTATATACAGGATACAGTGTAGATACAGCCGCTCTATATACAGGACACAGTGTAGATACAGCCGCTCTATATACAGGACACAGTGTAGATACAGCCGCTCTATATACAGGATACAGCCGCTCTATATACAGGATGCAGCGTAGATACAGCCGCTCTATATACAGGACACAGTGTAGATACAGCCGCTCTATATACAGGATACAGCCGCTCTATATACAGGATACAGTGTAGATACAGCCGCTCTATATACAGGACACAGTGTAGATACAGCCGCTCTATATACAGGATACAGTGTAGATACAGCCGCTCTATATACAGGACACAGTGTAGATACAGCCGCTCTATATACAGGATACAGTGTAGATACAGCCGCTCTATATACAGGATACAGTGTAGATACAGCCGCTCTATATACAGGATACAGCGTAGATACAGCCGCTCTATATACAGGACACAGTGTAGATACAGCCGCTCTATATACAGGATACAGTGTAGATACAGCCGCTCTATATACAGGACACAGCGTAGATACAGCCGCTCTATATACAGGATACAGCGTAGATACAGCCGCTCTATATACAGGATACAGTGTAGATACAGCCGCTCTATATACAGGATACAGTGTAGATACAGCCGCTCTATATACAGGATACAGCGTAGATACAGCCGCTCTATATACAGGACACAGTGTAGATACAGCCGCTCTATATACAGGACACAGTGTAGATACAGCCGCTCTATATACAGGATACAGCCGCTCTATATACAGGATACAGTGTAGATACAGCCGCTCTATATACAGGACACAGCGTAGATACAGCCGCTCTATATACAGGATACAGCGTAGATACAGCCGCTCTATATACAGGATACAGCGTAGATACAGCCGCTCTATATACAGGATACAGCGTAGATACAGCCGCTCTATATACAGGATACAGCGTAGATACAGCCGCTCTATATACAGGATACAGTGTAGATACAGCCGCTCTATATACAGGATACAGTGTACATACAGCCGCTCTATATACAGGATACAGCCGCTCTATATACAGGATACAGCGTAGATACAGCCGCTCTATATACAGGATGCAGCGTAGATACAGCCGCTCTATATACAGGACACAGTGTAGATACAGCCGCTCTATATACAGGATACAGCCGCTCTATATACAGGATACAGTGTAGATACAGCCGCTCTATATACAGGACACAGTGTAGATACAGCCGCTCTATATACAGGATACAGTGTAGATACAGCCGCTCTATATACAGGACACAGTGTAGATACAGCCGCTCTATATACAGGATACAGTGTAGATACAGCCGCTCTATATACAGGATACAGTGTAGATACAGCCGCTCTATATACAGGATACAGCGTAGATACAGCCGCTCTATATACAGGACACAGTGTAGATACAGCCGCTCTATATACAGGATACAGTGTAGATACAGCCGCTCTATATACAGGACACAGCGTAGATACAGCCGCTCTATATACAGGATACAGCGTAGATACAGCCGCTCTATATACAGGATACAGTGTAGATACAGCCGCTCTATATACAGGATACAGTGTAGATACAGCCGCTCTATATACAGGATACAGCGTAGATACAGCCGCTCTATATACAGGACACAGTGTAGATACAGCCGCTCTATATACAGGACACAGTGTAGATACAGCCGCTCTATATACAGGATACAGCCGCTCTATATACAGGATACAGTGTAGATACAGCCGCTCTATATACAGGACACAGCGTAGATACAGCCGCTCTATATACAGGATACAGCGTAGATACAGCCGCTCTATATACAGGATACAGCGTAGATACAGCCGCTCTATATACAGGATACAGCGTAGATACAGCCGCTCTATATACAGGATACAGCGTAGATACAGCCGCTCTATATACAGGATACAGTGTAGATACAGCCGCTCTATATACAGGATACAGTGTAGATACAGCCGCTCTATATACAGGATACAGTGTAGATACAGACCATATTGTCCTGTCTGAGGGTCAATGTCCCGCTACTTCTTATCTAAGGCTGAATCTTCTGTGGCCTCCACATCCGGCCTGTCCACGTGGCAGCTCCACCCGCTTCATCCAGAGACAATTCCTCAAACTTCCGCCCAGTAAGAATCTGTGGGACGTGTGGAAAAGGCCTCGAGATGTAAAGGGGAATCAGACCTTGTGACCTGTAGCCGGCGCGCCACGCTTGCTTTACAGACCCCCCCCCCCCCCCCCGGCTCCGCGCACATCCGGTAAAGAGTCTCCAGAGTCGCAAACAATGTGAGAACCCGTTTCTGGTAGATATTAAATGTGAAGGTACAAAAAAGGGAACAGTGCGCAGAATAATAATGAAGAGCCGGGGGCGTGATAATAAGTACGCGGCAGCAACACACGGGGGCTTTACGTGGATCTTGTGTCTTGTGAGGTCTCATATTTAACGCCGGGGCCGCCACGTTTGGTTTTAGTATTAGGCTACGTTCACACGGCTTATTTTTGGATGTTTTTCGGGCTGTAAACAGTTGAAAAATCAGAAGCAGAAAATGGCGTTCTGTTCCGACGGGCCTTATAGCGCAATCCTGCCAGAGGCGGCCATGATGATGTCACTGCCCAGTGTAATATGTGAGGTCAGCGGAGCCTGTGATATGTGGTGATTGCTGTTCATTCACGGCCCCCCCCAAGTGATGGGGGCAGCTCCTTCCTCTATTACCTGGCGTCCTACACTTATCCACCTCACTGACGAGACCCTTAGATTCATTGTGACGAGACCCTCAGACTCATTGTGACGAGACCCTCAGACTCATTGCGACAAGACCCTCAGACTCAATGTGACGAGACCCTCAGATTCATTGCGGCGAGACCCTCAGATTCATTGCGGCGAGACCCTCAGACTCATTGCGACGAGAGCCTCAGATTCATTGCGACGAGACCCTCAGACTCATTGCGACGAGAGCCTCAGATTCATTGCGACGAGACCCTCAGACTCAATGTGACGAGACCCTCAGACTCATTGTGACGAGACCCTCAGACTCATTGCGGCGAGACCCTCAGACTCATTGCGACGAGAGCCTCAGATTCATTGCGACGATACCCTCAGACTCATTGCGACGAGACCCTCAGCACTTTACATGACCCCAGATTTAGCGGATGTTCATGGTCGTCCTATCAGTGACGTTTCGCTCCCCAGTGATATCACTCGATGCTATAAACTATGGAGAGATAATGATGGTGGGGGGTCCAGAGTCCAGTCATGTAAAGATACCATTATATAGCGCTGCGGAGCACGCGGTCAGCACGGGCGTATGACATGATCGATCGCTCCCAAGGTCAGGCGGCTCCATCAGAGGGTCCAGCAGAAGAGTCTGCAGCCAATCACTGGCCACCCGGGTCCTTCTTATGTGTTGATTCACCAATCATTATTTATTTCCCTCTGAGGGGCCCCCCTTGAGGGTCTGTTCACACGCAGTTTCCCAGCGTATTTCGGGGAGTTTACACCTCAGAAAAGCCTGAAAAAACGGAAGCTGAACACCTACAAACATCTGCCCATCATACGGGGGGCGTCTTTTTACGCCGCTGTTTAAAAAAACGGAGCCGATCCCTTCTTGGGGCTCCAAATTTCATTTTCTGCTTCAAAAATGGCTGAAAATCAGAGGCTCTGAGATCAGCTCCGTATTTTCAGACGTCTTTTGTTAAGTGTGTGAACGTGCCCTGAGAGCGCATAGCGGGGGGGGGGGACACATGGGATCACTCGCACCCCCGATTCCCTCTTTTTCTATCCTTCTTTTCCCTTATTCTGTTCTCATTTGTTCTATATTCTGCTTTTCCCCCTATTTGTGTCTTGGTATCTTCCCACACCCCTTGTGTGGGGTGTGTTTTGGTATTTACCTTGTTCTGGAAGTTTCCTAAGGTTTGACCTCGTGACCAGGCAGATGTTGGCAACAGAGCGGGAAATCCCGGAGGATAAAAGGCCTTGTGTCTGGTCCAATCAGCAGTTGTTCCGAAGAAGAAGCCCCACCCACCCTCCTTCCTTTTTTTCATGGACAAAAGCCTCGCCCAAACATCTTTTTTCATGGACAGAAGCCCCGCCCACCCTCCTTTTTTCACGGACAGAAGCCCCGCCCACCCTCCTTTTTTCACGGACAGAAGCCCCGCCCCCCACCCTCCTGCCTTCTTTTCATGGACAGAAGCCCCGCCCCCTCCCTTTTTTCCCATGGACAGAAGCCCCGCCCACCCTCCTTTTCTCATGGACAGAAGCCCCGCCCACCCTCCTTTTTCCATGGACAAGCCCCGCCCACCCTCCTTTTTTCATGGACAGAAGCCCCGCCCACCCTCCTTTTTCCATGGACAGAAGCCCCGCCCACCCTCCTTTTTTCATGGACAGAAGCCCCGCCCACCCTCCTTTTTTCACGGACAGGCTCCCCCTGGTGGGGTTAGTGGGTTGTCGCGCAGCTCATGCTGGGTGGACAAGTGCTTATTTAGCGGACATTTCAGTATTGGACGTATTTATTTCGTTATTCAAGTTGATGATAAAGGTTTCTTAATATATTTGTTGCCCCCAATAAGCACCGCAGCCTTTTATTTCCAGCTATTTGTGTGCTTGTCTTATTTATGGTATTTCTGGGGGTTGCGCATGTTTATATGGCGCCATTATATTACACTGCCCTGTCCACAGATTGTCGCCATTCACATCTGTCCCAGGAGCTCAATAATCTCCCGGTCTCACGACACGATGGGGTCAATTAAGTGGGAGGAAATCCACGAGGACACGGAGGACGCGGAGAACACGGAGAACGCGGAGGACGCGGAGGACGCGGAGGACACGGAGAACGCGGAGGACACGGACACATGGCAGGTGTTGTACCTGGTCAGATCAGAGCCAGGACTCCAGCGCTGCAGGTCATTAGAGGTCATTGATGGCAGGACCGGAGTATACAGATGATATATGGATACAGATATATACACTGACGCGCCGCCGTCCAGCAATTCATCGTTTCATAGATTCCACCAGGAGATGAAATTGTTCTGCAGGAACATTGGTCCCTGCGGACGGGATCGCGCCTCGCTGTAACGTCTCCTTCTGCCGTCGGATAAACCGCTTCCGGGCCGGGATGAACGTGCTCGGCCCCAACGCTCAGGTAACCCGGCTGTCCAAACGTCCTTCCACAGGTGTCCGAGGAGCCGGGGTGCGCCCAGAAAACAGCCGCCACCACCACTCCACCAGCTGGTACTGTGTACACCGGACGCAGTTGGAGCAGCAGCGTTGTCCTCGGCTTCAGTACATTGTGCGCCGCCCGTTCCTCGACTCTTCCCATCCCCCTCTGACCGTGTTGTGTTGATGATTAGATCACGTCCACAGGATCCCCTTTCGCTGGAAGTTTTGGCTCGGTCGCACCGTTCTCCGTATACTGTCAGTTTCTGAAATCCCGGCCCCCGGCACGTCAGCACGATGACCCTTCCTCCTTCCGAGACGCTCAGATTGATCGATTTCCCGTTGTAATGTAAATTCACACTGAAACTGATCCACGGAAAACGCGTTCCGTTACTGAGCGGGCGCCGAGTGCGGAGGAGCCAGTGCAGAGGTGGAGGAGGGGCACACACATATATATATATACTTCTATATGGGACCACACCATGGAGATATTTTCAATCTTCCTCTAATCGGTGTTTGGCAACATTTAAAATATATTCTTCATTCACCTCCTGAACCCAGAATTACATTATAATCACAAATCTTGGGGACCTCTCCGGTAACCCCCCCTCACCCCGCTCACACGTCGTACAAGTCAGAGAGGACAATGAATGGGCATCGGGGGCGCTGGACCGTCGAGGTCCCTGATACGCTGCGTCCTCCGTCCATATAGTGAATATTGGCGTCTAAACTCGACTGTGGACGTGAATATGGGACGTCATGTTTCTGTAATCGGGTTTGTTCAGGGGGGGCCGGACGTGGATCCATATGACCCGCCATATAAAGGATTCTCCACTTTGAGGGTCTCGTTCCCCTCCATCGTCTCACATGATAGAACATTTTACAGTCTTCACACTTATTTATTTCCCATTGCTTATATAGCGCCAACATATTGTGCGGCGCTGTACAGATTGTCATCACATCCATCGCTGTCCCCAAGAGCTCACAATCTAAACTTCCTGCCTCACACACACAGAGGCCAATTAACCTAAACACACATGAGAACATGCAGACCACATAGTGGCGGCGTCCATGGTCAGATTTACAGCCGGGGCCACTGATCCACCGCGCGGTTACCGCCAACTCTTCTTACGTCTAGGACTGGTTGGGTTTCTACACACGGATCCTGGGCTCATCTCCTGCAAGAATCATGTGACCCGCCACACAATCCCCAGTACCACAAACAGCCCGGTTATGGGGATGGGGCCCCTCAGAACATTGTGTGATCAGTGGCAGGAGCCGCAGCGTGGACAGAAGACGAGGGGACATGATGCCATGCTGCGGGCGAGCACAGGACACAATCAGCTGGACGCAGCCGCCACATTCAAGCCTTACACAAGTTCCCTGCTGGGAGAATGGGAAATATCCCTTTAAGAGGCTGCCCGTCAGTGGTCAGAGTCCGCCCCGTCATCACGTCTGCTGTGCGGCCAGGGATTGGCTCCTGACTCTCAGCTCATACTCAGGACAGTATATAAACTCCATACAGGAGGCCCCTACACAGTGTGAGGAGAACCGAGCGTGTGAGTGCCATAGCCCTGTATGTAATATATACCGTGTCCTAATAGTGGAGTAATGTATGTAATATATACCGTGTCCTAATAGTGGAGTAATGTATGTAATATATACCCTGTCCTAATAGTGGAGTAATGTATGTAATATATACCGTGTCCTAATAGTGGAGTATTGTATGTAATATATACCCTGTCCTAATAGTGGAGTAATGTATGTAATATATACCGTGTCCTAATAGTGGAGTATTGTATGTAATATATACCGTGTCCTAATAGTGGAGTATTGTATGTAATATATACCGTGTCCTAATAGCGGAGTATTGTATGTAATATATACCCTGTCCTAATAGTGGAGTATTGTATGTAATATATACCGTGTCCTAATAGTGGAGTAATGTATGTAATATATACCGTGTCCTAATAGTGGAGTATTGTATGTAATATATACAGTGTCCTAATAGTGGAGTATTGTATGTAATATATACCCTGTCCTAATAGTGGAGTATTGTATGTAATATATACCGTGTCCTAATAGTGGAGTAATGTATGTAATATATACCGTGTCCTAATAGTGGAGTATTGTATGTAATATATACCGTGTCCTAATAGTGGAGTATTGTATGTAATATACACCGTGTCCTAATAGTGGAGTATTGTATGTAATATATACCCTGTCCTAATAGTGGAGTATTGTATGTAATATATACCGTGTCCTAATAGTGGAGTAATGTATGTAATATATACCGTGTCCTAATAGTGGAGTATTATATGTAATATATACAGTGTCCTAATAGTGGAGTATTGTATGTAATATATACCCTGTCCTAATAGTGGAGTATTGTATGTAATATATACCCTGTCCTAATAGTGGAGTATTGTATGTAATATATACCGTGTCCTAATAGTGGAGTAATGTATGTAATATACACCCTGTCCTAATAGTGGAGTATTGTATGTAATATATACCCTGTCCTAATAGTGGAGTATTGTATGTAATATATACCCTGTCCTAATAGTGGAGTATTGTATGTAATATATACCCTGTCCTAATAGTGGAGTATTGTATGTAATATACACCCTGTCCTAATAGTGGAGTATTGTATGTAATATACACCGTGTCCTAATAGTGGAGTATTGTATGTAATATATACCCTGTCCTAATAGTGGAGTATTGTATGTAATATACACCGTGTCCGAATAGTGGAGTATTGTATGTAATATATACCGTGTCCTAATAGTGGAGTATTGTATGTAATATATACCGTGTCCTAATAGTGGAGTATTGTATGTAATATATACCGTGTCCTAATAGTGGAGTAATGTATGTAATATATACCCTGTCCTAATAGTGGAGTATTGTATGTAATATACACCGTGTCCTAATAGTGGAGTATTGTATGTAATATATACCGTGTCCTAATAGTGGAGTATTGTATGTAATATATACCCTGTCCTAATAGTGGAGTATTGTATGTAATATACACCGTGTCCTAATAGTGGAGTATTGTATGTAATATATACCCTGTCCTAATAGTGGAGTATTGTATGTAATATACACCGTGTCCTAATAGTGGAGTATTGTATGTAATATATACCCTGTCCTAATAGTGGAGTATTGTATGTAATATATACCGTGTCCTAATAGTGGAGTAATGTATGTAATATATACCGTGTCCTAATAGTGGAGTATTGTATGTAATATACACCGTGTCCTAATAGTGGAGTAATGTATGTAATATATACCCTGTCCTAATAGTGGAGTATTGTATGTAATATACACCGTGTCCTAATAGCGGAGTATTGTATGTAATATATACCGTGTCCTAATAGTGGAGTATTGTATGTAATATATACCCTGTCCTAATAGTGGAGTATTGTATGTAATATATACCCTGTCCTAATAGTGGAGTATTGTATGTAATATATACCGTGTCCTAATAGTGGAGTATTGTATGTAATATATACCGTGTCCTAATAGTGGAGTAATGTATGTAATATATACCCTGTCCTAATAGTGGAGTAATGTATGTAATATATACCGTGTCCTAATAGTGGAGTATTGTATGTAATATATACCCTGTCCTAATAGTGGAGTATTGTATGTAATATATACCGTGTCCTAATAGCGGAGTATTGTATGTAATATATACCCTGTCCTAATAGTGGAGTATTGTATGTAATATACACCGTGTCCTAATAGCGGAGTATTGTATGTAATATATACCGTGTCCTAATAGGGGAGTAATGTATGTAATATATACCGTGTCCTAATAGTGGAGTATTGTATGTAATATATACCCTGTCCTAATAGTGGAGTATTGTATGTAATATATACCCTGTCCTAATAGTGGAGTATTGTATGTAATATATACCGTGTCCTAATAGTGGAGTATTGTATGTAATATATACCGTGTCCTAATAGTGGAGTAATGTATGTAATATATACCCTGTCCTAATAGTGGAGTATTGTATGTAATATATACCCTGTCCTAATAGTGGAGTATTGTATGTAATATATACCCTGTCCTAATAGTGGAGTATTGTATGTAATATATACCGTGTCCTAATAGTGGAGTATTGTATGTAATATATACCCTGTCCTAATAGTGGAGTATTGTATGTAATATATACCGTGTCCTAATAGTGGAGTATTGTATGTAATATATACCGTGTCCTAATAGTGGAGTATTGTATGTAATATATACCGTGTCCTAATAGTGGAGTATTGTATGTAATATATACCGTGTCCTAATAGTGGAGTATTGTATGTAATATATACCCTGTCCTAATAGTGGAGTATTGTATGTAATATATACCCTGTCCTAATAGTGGAGTATTGTATGTAATATATACCCTGTCCTAATAGCGGAGTAATGTATGTAATATATACCCTGTCCTAATAGTGGAGTAATGTATGTAATATATACCCTGTCCTAATAGTGGAGTATTGTATGTAATATATACCGTGTCCTAATAGTGGAGTATTGTATGTAATATACACCGTGTCCTAATAGTGGAGTATTGTATGTAATATACACCGTGTCCTAATAGTGGAGTATTGTATGTAATATATACCGTGTCCTAATAGTGGAGTATTGTATGTAATATATACCGTGTCCTAATAACGGAGTATTGTATGTAATATATACCGTGTCCTAATAGTGGAGTATTGTATGTAATATATACCGTGTCCTAATAGTGGAGTATTGTATGTAATATATACCGTGTCCTAATAGTGGAGTAATGTATGTAATATATACCGTGTCCTAATAGTGGAGTATTGTATGTAATATATACCGTGTCCTAATAGTGGAGTAATGTATGTAATATGTGACGTGTCCGGAGTATTGTGTTCTGTATGTAATATGTGACGTGTCCGGAGTATTGTGTTCTGTATGTAATATGTGACGTGTCCGGAGTATTGTTTTTACTGTGTATTTCTTATATAACAGATTTCGTCTGGATCCACCATGTGCAAAGCAACTGGTCCTTCTGGTAGTGGAGTTCAAAGGTCGAAAAAATGGTGTGTACTCCCAATAATACTCCAGCATCCTTACAGTAACGGCTCTCAAAACATCTCAACGGCGACATTTAACCCCAGGAATGTTACTATAAAAGGGGGTTCTGAGATTCCTCCTCTCCCCATATCTCCTTCACATCTACCGCCCCTCATATCTCCTTCACATCTACCGCCCCTCATATCTCCTTCACATCTACCGCCCCTCATATCTCCTTCACATCTACCGCCCCTCATATCTCCTTCACATCTACCGCCCCTCATATCTCCTTCACATCTACCGCCTCTCATATCTCCTTCACATCTACCGCCCCTCATATCTCCTTCACATCTACCGTCCCTCATATCTCCTTCACATCTACCGCCCCTCATATCTCCTTCACATCTACCGCCCCTCATATCTCCTTCACATCTACCGTCCCTCATATCTCCTTCACATCTACCGCCTCTCATATCTCCTTCACATCTACCGCCCCTCATATCTCCTTCACATCTACCGCCCCTCATATCTCCTTCACATCTACCACCTCTCATATCTCCTTCACATCTACCGCCCCTCATATCTCCTTCACATCTACCGCCCCTCATATCTCCTTCACATCTACCGCCTCTCATATCTCCTTCACATCTACCGCCCCTCATATCTCCTTCACATCTACCGCCCCTCATATCTCCTTCACATCTACCGCCTCTCATATCTCCTTCACATCTACGCCCCTCATATCTCCTTCACATCTACCGCCCCTCATATCTCCTTCACATCTACCGCCCCTCATATCTCCTTCACATCTACCGTCCCTCATATCTCCTTCACATCTACCGTCCCTCATATCTCCTTCACATCTACCGCCTCTCATATCTCCTTCACATCTACGCCCCTCATATCTCCTTCACATCTACCGTCCCTCATATCTCCTTCACATCTACCGCCCCTCATATCTCCTTCACATCTACCGCCCCTCATATCTCCTTCACATCTACCGCCCCTCATATCTCCTTCACATCTACCGTCCCTCATATCTCCTTCACATCTACCGCCCCTCATATCTCCTTCACATCTACCGCCCCTCATATCTCCGTCACATCTACCGCCCCTCATATCTCCGTCCTGTCCATCCTTGTCCTCTTGTTTTTACCTACTGTTGGTGGAATGACCTCACATCTTCCATCTCGAAATAAAACCCTTGAATGACCTGACTCCATCATAAAGTATATGCAGCACATCTGTTCTTCTTTTGCATAGGTTATCAGCTCCTCGTCTCTCCATTAAGCGGCGGTTCGGACAGCTGCGGCCACCGTTTCTGCGCTTCCGCTCCTGGCAGCTGCTAAAACCACTGGCTAAGGCTGGATTACACCCAACTACACGAGTCAGCAGGGTGAGTACAAGACCATAGATTGGTTATCCAGGAGAAGGGTGATCTCCAAAAATACTGCAGCCTTAAGAACAGTAAGAACGGGGGAAACAAGGAGGACATTGTGATCTATGAACTGGTTAACATTGATCATCTGGACAAAGCAGACGATTGGAGGAATGTTCTTGCTGCAATATGACCAGGACGGTTGTCACTGATGGCTGGACTGTACCTGAGAAGGTCTGTCCATGCACTAAAAAGCAGGAGAATCTTCCATCCGTATGAAAAAATATGTCCAGCCCATCACCTTCTGGAAAAACTTCATCCACCACGGTTTTACCGTCGTCACTGTTCACATCTGCATCGGAGGCTCCATCGCAGCTGATGTTTTTGTCAGACCAAATAATGCAGCATGCTTCGCTATTTTGTCTGGCAAATTGACGTACAACCGACAGAGCCAATCAAACTCAATGGTTTTTGTTGAGATCTGACGGATCCGGTGGCTCTAGTTTTTCATTGTCCTTCATTGTCATCCATGGAGCTCCATGTCATCTATGGTGCTCCATGTCCTCTATGGAGTTCCATGTCCTCTATGGAGTTCCATGTCCTCTATGGAGTTCCATGTCCTCCATGGAGTTCCATGTCATCCATGGTGTCCCATGTCATCCATGGAGCTCCATGTCATCCATGGTGTTCCATGTCATCTATGGAGCTCCATGTCATCTATGGTGTTCCATGTCAACTATGGAGCTCCATGTCATCTATGGAGCTCCATGTCATCCATGGTGTTCCATGTCATCAATGGTGTTCCATGTCATCCATGGTGTTCCATGTCATCTATGGAGCTCCATGTCATCTATGGAGCTCCATGTCATCTATCTGACAGTAGTTGGGGAAGCAGAAAGGGGGAAATATACATAAGAGTTTTATTCCATTTTTATGGCATAAGAAAAGTAGCACATTTTGGCGGACGCCAGATTTGCAACTATTCTTTTCTCACCCCTTTCAGAAGAGGGGATGGGGTTAAGCGGAGGGGCGGCTGTCGTCAGATTTATCATAATTTCCGCCAGCAGCTTGAGTAAGTTGTTATGGTGGAATTACACACCAGCTCGTAGTATGGGCAGATTTGCATTTCCCTTGCACGGACAGCCAGTCGCACGCCACTTTATATATCGGGTGCATCTCTTCATATATTTAGGGCATTTTCTGCCGACGTAAACGAGTTTGACTGCGCTGTGAAATGCGTGTCTTCATATAGATCTCCCACCCTAAAGACCATCAACAACTGTGAAACTGCTGGAGACCAGACACGCGCTCTGCGCCACAGAATACGGACAGCGCGCACATTATTCTGCCACTGCTAATCTTAGGGGTTCACATCATTTTAACACAAACCACACTCTGTGGTCGACAATTTTGTGGGTTGGATTCTATTTCTTGAACTCTTTAATCTAGATGAACAATGTATGGAAAGTTCCACGGTACAGCAAGCAGTGATAGCGTATAACCTACTGACGTCTCGCCCACAGGCTGTGTACACCAGAGCTCCCACCCGCCTCCTGTCTCGCCTTTGGGGACTGCTGAATGAGGTGAGCCTCCCTCGCTGGCTGCGGCGCCCCCTGCTGTCAATGTATGTTTGGGCTTTCTCTGTGAACATGCAAGAAGCGGAGGTGGAAGATCTGAACCGATACAGGAATTTGGGGGAGCTCTTCAGACGTCCATTAAAGCCCACGGCTCGTAGCATTTCTCCTCAGTATTTAGTGAGTATCAGGTGGTTCGGACCCTCTCGAGTCGGTCACAATGTCCGGTCTCTCCTCTACGTCGGCTCTTCTGGCCATTCCTAGGTTATGGTTTTACTGTAGGATGAAGCTTCACGTCTACTTTACGTCTTCTGATCTTTTCTCAGTGTCGCCGTTGCTTTCCGTTAGTTTTACCCCCAGAATATGCAAAGCAGATCTCCAGCCCACACGACAGATCCCAGTCTAAGATCTTTACACGTTGGAAAAATTAAGTGGCGGTCTCTCTGGTTCTCTCATCCATGATCAGTCATCTACAGCCAGATTAAAGCAAACAATCGGAGTATTCAGTCATCGGCGCACCGAGAGACATGAGGAGGTCTCCTCGCCCCGTCTTTTGCGTAGATCTGCTTTGAGGACTGTTTAGAGGAGTTAGTCCTTAGGTTGCTATTTGGGCCTGTAGATGAGTCCATGCTCTTAGGTTGTAAAAGGTCTGATTCATGTTCACGGTAATCAATTCTATGTAAGCAAGCACAGTCTTTACCCTGCATTTCCATGTGTTGTAGGTCAGTCCCTGTGATGGTCGGGTCCTGCACTCTGGCCGCACCCGTGGTTCACAGATTGATCAAGTAAAAGGTCTCTCATATTCATTGGAAAACTTCCTGGGACCTCAAGACTGGCGGGACCTAGAAGACTCAGGTATAAACTAAACCGGTGGTTCCCAAACTTTGCTGAGGCCGGGACCCACATTTGGGCGAGACTTTTGTTTGGGACCCCCCCCTACCGTACTTCGCCCCATTTGTCTGATGGATGTAACATTATTCGTAGTTAGACACTTCGCTCCATTCTAATAATAAGTCCCTGCAACATTGAAAACAAAGGAAAATTGTGTGGGCGGGGGAGGAGGCAGCTCAAGGTATCCTGCTGCTGTGCGCCCAACTATGGCCGCTGATAGTGGGCCATGAGACCCGTCCACCATAGGCGTAGCTAGAGGTTTAGCAAAGGAGGGTCAAAGACATCTGAGTGGGCCCCCCACAGTATAATGACCCTAAGGATGCCCCAACACAGTATAATGCCCTCATAGAGTATAACGCCCCTATAGCTGCCCCAACACAGGATAATGCCCCTATTCAGTTTATTGGCCCATATCGGCCCCCTTCCCATACCCAGTATAAATATCCCCATATAGGCGAATAGAAAAATAATTCCTTCCCTATCTCCGTTCCCACGGTGAGGGGATCCTTCTCCTCCTTTGGTCTGTGCTATGAGTAACTCCGTACATCACTACATCGCCCCTGTCTGCGCCGAGCCGCTCACCACATAGTGATTGATGGAGCAGGGAACCGTCAGCTCCCTGCGTCAGCATTGTATTAAATGAGGACACAGATCCAGTTATTAACCGGGAGATCGGTGAGTGACTCGCAACCCCCCGGAGGTCTTCACACGACCCCCCACCAGGGGTTCACAAGCCACAATTTGAGAAACGCTGCACTAAACTATGTCCAATATGTGTAACTACAGCGGGAGATTGTCTGGTCACACGCGGACAGATGGCCGTCACAAGTCTACTCTGAACTGACTGCCCCCAGGGGACTCCCCGGTCTTCATGCAGCATTGCTATATACGCCGTGTAGTGTCACCGTTTTCACTACCCCAAAGTCTTGCAGCCACGTCTCCCCTGCAGTTGGCACCTTCTTGCGTCTACTTTTTTTTCTTCTTCTAGGTCTTCCATTTCTGCAACAGTTGGGGATCAGTCCCTCTAATCGACTCTACCACCATGTTATATACTTAGCTCCAGGTGATTATCATCGATTCCATTCCCCAACTGAATGGAGCATTCAGCAAAGACGACATTTTCCAGGTAAACCCAGTGCTTCCTCCTCCTCCTCACAGTCACATACAGGGGAATGGCGCGTGTTCCTCCTCCTCACAGTCACATACAGGGGAATGGTGCGTGTTCCTCCTCCTCACAGTCACATACAGGGGAATGGCGCGTGTTCCTCCTCCTCACAGTCACATACAGGGGAATGGCGCGTGTTCCTCCTCCTCACAGTCACATACAGGGGAATGGCGCGTGTTCCTCCTCCTCACAGTCACATACAGGGGAATGGCGCGTGTTCCTCCTCCTCACAGTCACATACAGGGGAATGGCGCGTGTTCCTCCTCCTCACAGTCACATACAGGGGAATGGCACGTGTTCCTCCTCCTCACAGTCACATACAGGGGAATGGCGCGTGTTCTTCCTCCCCACAGTCACATACAGGGGAATGGCGCGTGTTCCTCCTCCTCACAGTCACATACAGGGGAATGGCGCGTGTTCCTCCTCCTCACAGTCACATACAGGGGAATGGCGCGTGTTCCTCCTCCTCACAGTCACATACAGGGGAATGGCGCGTGTTCCTCCTCCTCACAGTCACATACAGGGGAATGGCGCGTGTTCTTCCTCCTCACAGTCACATACAGGGGAATGGCGCGTGTTCCTCCTCCTCACAGTCACATACAGGGGAATGGCGCGTGTTCCTCCTCCTCACAGTCACATACAGGGGAATGGCGCGTGTTCCTCCTCCTCACAGTCACATACAGGGGAATGGCGCGTGTTCCTCCTCCTCACAGTCACATACAGGGGAATGGCGCGTGTTCCTCCTCCTCACAGTCACATACAGGGGAATGGCGCGTGTTCCTCCTCCCCACAGTCACATACAGGGGAATGGCGCGTGTTCCTCCTCCTCACAGTCACATACAGGGGAATGGCGCGTGTTCCTCCTCCTCACAGTCACATACAGGGGAATGGCGCGTGTTCCTCCTCCTCACAGTCACATACAGGGGAATGGCGCGTGTTCTTCCTCCTCACAGTCACATACAGGGGAATGGCGCGTGTTCCTCCTCCTCACAGTCACATACAGGGGAATGGCGCGTGTTCGTCCTCCTCACAGTCACATACAGGGGAATGGCGCGTGTTCCTCCTCACAGTCACATACAGGGGAATGGCGCGTGTTCCTCCTCCTCACAGTCACATACAGGGGAATGGCGCGTGTTCCTCCTCACAGTCACATACAGGGGAATTAAAGCTTCTTTATGCTCCCTCTAGGTTCCCTGCTCTCGGTGAGCCCCCATGTCGCTCGTTGGGTCCCCGGACTCTTTTGTCAGAATGAACGTGTGGTGCTCAGTGGACAGTGGCAGTTTGGCTTCTTCTCCCTCACGGCTGTAGGTGCCACAAATGTTGGCTCCATCCGCGTCTATGGTGATTCAGTAAGTACGGGGCCCCTCAGTCCTCATTTTCCTCTTAGACTTGCGGGGCTGGAGCTTTAGTAGAATGTGCAGCCTCAGAGTCAAACTGGTGGAATACATTGGTTTTTTTCATATTGCTGCATGAAGAGAACCCCGTCTATACCTATATTAGGACATAGGCACATCATAGAGGAGGGTCCCCCCTCGCCCCCCACTCCACGAGACAGAATGGAGAGCCCCTCCGTATGAACCTCTCGTGTTCTGGGGTCATCCTTGCATTTCATTAGCATCTACTCATCTGAATGGCCGCCATGATATTCTACATTCTGCCTGGCTGGCCGCTGCTGCCCTCCGCTGTCTCTGGGTCCCGGGGCATTCACCACCCCAGTAGCCGCCATTTGTGAGGGTTTGTCTTTTTAACCCTTTTAAACTCATGGAGAACATTCCCAGCACTTTGCAGTATAAATAATCGGCCCAGCCAGTGTGGACCCCAATGTTACCGCTACAAAGCTGCTCCTCGTGGGTGGGACTGCAGAAGATTTCGCTAAGACGGGAGCAGCGACCTCTCACCGGCTGAAAGATCAACATGCAGCAGCAGCGAGTGAGGAGACCAATAGGGGGCGATATACAGCCTAACCTTGCATACCCCTCCCCCGTCCATAGACATCTCCCTTACGCACTATATAACTACAATGGTTGTTTCCATCTCCTCGAGCTGCAGAACAATCTGCAAGAGATTTATCAAAACTGGTGCAAAGCAGAAGTGGAGCAGTCGTCCATAGCAACCACTTAGATTGCAGCTGTCATTAAAGTGCCGCCATAAAGTGGAGAGCTGGCAGATGATTGGCTGTTACTGGGCCGCGAGTTTTCCCCAATAAATGTGAGGACGTTTTATTTTTTACCATTTCGGAGTCAGAGAGCAGTGTCAGGTGTCCGGTATAAAGGACGGGGTCAGGACAGCCGCGGTGCACGGGATCACGTTAGGCCTGAGCTTTATGCATTGGGCGGCGGGGGACGGAGATTTCCAGGAGAGCGGGCGCACAGAATACGCTACATGTCTCACATGGCGGAGCCGCCGCCGGGTACACGTGGGGGAGGGGATGTTTTTGGGTGTTGTACGTCATTTGAATGATAAACTCTTGTCTTCCCTCACCAGGAATTGCGCACAAATCATTCTCGTCACGTGAAAGGCAAATATCACGACTGCAGCTACACAGAGCAACACGGGGCCGCCGGCCTGGTCCTGGCCAAGGGGGACCCTCTGGGGGAATTTAACTTTGGCTCTACCATAGTTCTGGTCTTCGAGGGCCCTCGGGATTTCAAGTTTCACATTAAAGATGGAGGACGAATCTTTATGGGTGAAGCGCTGGGGGCACCGTGACTCCTCCCCCTTTATCAGCCCTCCGTCTTCAGCGCCGTCACATTTTATCATCTTTAATAAAGAGAATTAATAAAATGTACAAAATAAGAAAATTTATTTAAAACAAAAACACACGGGAGTCCAGTCCCAACACAACGCGCCCCCGACATAGAGACAGCTAGGAGCAGCCCCCCCGCGGGATCTGCCCATTCACCAGGTCCTGCCGGATCGCCCATCGTAGGCCGTACCTCTTCTTCTCGGTGGGGATCACATAGGGGTTGGGTGTTGCGAGGGCTCGCGGGAGCGGCAGGGGTGGTGCTGACATCATCCTCTCTCGGACGCCCCAGCGAAGCTCCTTCCTACTTTTCTCCAGCGCGCCCTGCAGGACGTCCCAGCTCTGCTTGTATTCTTGGTAGCGGCCCACGGGGTCGGAGCGCTGCCGGTACTGATCCAGCAGGGAATATGGTGGGAGACGGATGAAGGATTTCACGGCTTGTGATTCTCCACTAGAGACTCTGGAAGGGTCGGACTCGGCAGACAGCAGGGACTCATCGCACACCTGCACCTGCCCGTCACTTCTCCTGCGCAGCACCTTGCGAGTCAGCACTGGCGCCTTTGGTTTTTCCAGAGCTTGAGCCCCCACACTGAATGTGTGTTTACTATAGGGGTCCAGGTCTTCTCCGCGCGCTGGAGCCTGAAACGTAGACTGACTAGACCCCGATGACGACCACGCAGGCAACTTGTCCCAACCAGGACCTGCACCCGGGGAGGTGAATCTGCTCTCCATTATGGGGTCGGTCAGGTCTCCGGAGGAAACCTCCAGAGCCGCGCGGCTGCGCATCAGATACTCGAGGTCCTGCTTGAATTGTAGGAGTCTTTGCTGAGGAACCGAGGTGAATCCCAGCAGGGAGAGCTCAGAGCGCAGCTCCTCCACCGAGACCGTCAGCGGCGCACTGCTGGCAGAGCCGTCATGTGAAGGAGAGGTGTGGGGGGATGGGCTGGACACGTTCTCAGGGTTAATGCTGCTGGTCAGGAGCTCCTGGCTGCCCGACATCTTATACCTGAAAAAGACCAAAGAATGGGGATCACAGGTGAGCAGGACACCCCTCCCCCAATCATGACATGCTCTACGGTATGAGGGGCCTCGTCCTGGCAGGTGGGGGCCACACAATGTGACCAAATAAGCGCCAAGAACCTGGTCTGAGCGGGCGAGGAGAAACGAAACGTCCAGAGGCTGCGCCCGCGGAGCACTGCTGCATGCTTTCTGGCTTTGTTTGCGTCGCAGTCACAGCAGACGAGCCCCGGCGCAATAATGTCCCCCCGATAAGAGACTGTGCGTTCTAAGGTCGCAACCCCAAAGTACGACCCTGAATATCCAGCTGTGGCAGCAATGAGGTGTGTGCTGCTGGGACTGCACGTACCCCCCCACCCCCGCGCACACCCCCACCCTGCGCACACCCCCACCCTGCGCACACAACCCAACACCCCCGACCCCCCCACCCCCGCGCACACCCCCACCCTGCGCACACCCCCACCCTGCGCACACAACCCAACACCCCCGACCCCCCCACGCACACCCCCTCACCCCCGCGCACACCCCCTCCCGCCGACCCCGCGCACACCCCCCGACCCCGCGCACACCCCCACCCTGCGCACACAACCCAACACCCCCGACCCCCCCACCCCCGCGCACACCCCCTCACCCCCGCGCACACCCCCTCCCGCCGACCCCGCGCACACCCCCACCCTGCGCACACAACCCAACACCCCCACCCCGTGCACCCCCCCACCCTGCGCACACAACCCAACACCCCCGACCCCCCCACCCCCGCGCACACCCCCTCCCGCCGACCCCGCGCACACAACCCAACACCCGCACCCCCACCCCGACGACCCCGCGCACACCCCCACCCTGCGCACACCCCCTCCCCACCGACCCCGCGCACACAACCCAACACCCCCGACCCCGCGCACCCCCATACCCTGCCGACCCCCCTCCCTGCCGACCCCCGCACATCTCACACTCCCACCCGACACCCTGCACGCCACAGCCGCTCCAACACCCCCCGGACCAGTCAGCCCCATAGGTAAAGGGGGGCACAATAAAGAGGAGGTCACGGTCGGGCAGCTCCGGGTGGAGGTCTCCGGCTTCCGCTGTACTTACCGGGAGTGATGCTCGCTGTGTCCTCCGTGCCGCTCCGCCTGGCGCTCCTGCAGTAACGGCCGCTCTCAGTCTCCGGGTTCTGACGTCACGCTCCAGCGTCGTTTCAATTCTGTGGTTACCAAGCAACAAAAGTGACGTCATCATCAGGGGCCGGAAGAGCCGGATAGACACGTGGCTCCGCTGTTTGAGGTGGGCTGGGCGCCGGGGCTCGTGTGTTGATGATGACGTCAGACGTGTGAGGGGCACATGGTGTCCGTGATCTGCTCATCCCCTCCCCCTCAGTGACCCCACTTCTTCCCTGCAGGATCATGGGTGAGGAGCTGGAGGTGACCCGGCTGCGGCAGCGGGTGCGGGACCTGGAGAGGGAAGTCCAGCGGCTGCAGGGTCTCTTGTGCCCCCAGTCTGCGGGTACACAGGAGGGAGCGCCACGTCCCCCCAAGCAGCGAGCCCAGAGACCCTTCCACTTCTCTGCCCACCCTACACAGCACGTGGCGCTCCGGCTGGCATACCTCGGCTGGAACTACCAGGGATTTGCCAGCCAGGAGAACACGAGTAACACCGTGGAAGAGACTTTGTTCGGTGCCTTGACCAAGACACGCCTGGTGGAGAACCGGCAGAGCTCCAACTATCACCGATGTGGCAGGACGGACCGCGGGGTCAGCGCCCTGGCTCAGGTGAGGGGGAGGGGACCGCGGCGTCAGCGCCCTGGCTCAGGTGAGGGGGAGGGGACCGCGGGGTCAGCGCCCTGGCTCGGGGGAGGGGACCGTGGGGTCAGCGCCCTGGCTCGGGGGAGGGGACCGCGGGGTCAGCGCCCTGGCTCAGGTGAGGCGGAGGGGACCGCGGGGTCAGCGCCCTGGCTCAGGTGAGGGGGAGGGGACCGCGGGGTCAGCGCCCTGGCTCAGGTGAGGGGGAGGGGACCGCGGGGTCAGCGCCCTGGCTCAGGTGAGGGGGAGGGGACCGCGGGGTCAGCGCCCTGGCTCGGGGGAGGGGACCGCGGGGTCAGCGCCCTGGCTCGGGGGAGGGGACCGCGGGGTCAGCGCCCTGGCTCGGGGGAGGGGACCGTGGGGTCAGCGCCCTGGCTCGGGGGAGGGGACCGCGGGGTCAGCGCCCTGGCTCAGGTGAGGCGGAGGGGACCGCGGGGTCAGCGCCCTGGCTCAGGTGAGGGGGAGGGGACCGCGGGGTCAGCGCCCTGGCTCAGGTGAGGGGGAGGGGACCGCGGGGTCAGCGCCCTGGCTCAGGTGAGGGGGAGGGGACCGCGGGGTCAGCGCCCTGGCTCGGGGGAGGGGACCGCGGGGTCAGCGCCCTGGCTCGGGGGAGGGGACCGCGGGGTCAGCGCCCTGGCTCGGGGGAGGGGACCGCGGGGTCAGCGCCCTGGCTCGGGGGAGGGGACCGCGGGGTCAGCGCCCTGGCTCGGGGGAGGGGACCGCGGGGTCAGCGCCCTGGCTCAGGTGAGGGGGAGGGGACCGCGGGGTCAGCGCCCTGGCTCAGGTGAGGGGGAGGGGACCGCGGGGTCAGCGCCCTGGCTCAGGTGAGGGGGAGGGGAGCGCGGGGTCAGCGCCCTGGCTCAGGGGAGGGGAGCGTGGGGTCAGCGCCCTGGCTCAGGTGATGGGGAGGGGACCGCGGCGTCAGCGCCCTGGCTCAGATGAGGGGGAGAGGACGGCGGCGCCAGCGCCCTGGCTCAGGTGAGGGGAGCGTGGCGTCAGCGCCCTGGCTCAGGTGAGGGGGAGGGGAGCGTGGCGTCAGCGCCCTGGCTCAGGTGAGGGGGAGGGGAGCGTGGCGTCAGCGCCCTGGCTCAGGTGAGGGGGAGGGGAGCGTGGCGTCAGCGCCCTGGCTCAGGTGAGGGGGAGGGGAGCGCGGCGTCAGCGCCCTGGCTCAGGTGAGGGGGAGGGGAGCGTGGCGTCAGCGCCCTGGCTCAGGTGAGGGGGAGGGGAGCGTGGCGTCAGCGCCCTGGCCCAGGTGAGGGGGAGGGGAGCGTGGCGTCAGCGCCCTGGCTCAGGTGAGGGGGCCGCGGCTGGGGACCCCATCCCCATTACTCAGCTCATACATCTCTTCCTGCAGGTCGTCTCTCTTGATCTCCGCTCGGCGGCTGCAGGGAAGCCCGAGGTGCGCTACACCCAGATGCTGAACCGCGTCCTCCCTCCGGACATCCGGGTTCTGAGCTGGGCCGTTGTCCCCTCCTCGTTCAGCGCACGTTTCAGCTGCCGCTCCCGCACTTACCGCTATTTGTTCCCCCGCGCTAAGCTTGATGTCGCCGCGATGGATCGGGCAGCCAGGATGCTGGAGGGGACCCATGACTTCCGTAATCTCTGCAAGATGGATGTGGCCAATGGGGTGGTGAACTTTGTCCGCACCGTCCTTCATGCGAGAGTGGAGCCAGTCCCAGAGCTCCCGGGGGAGGTGGGGCCCTTTCACCTCCACCACCTGCGGATCAAGGGCTTGGCCTTTCTATACCACCAAGTCAGGTGCATTATGGGAGTGCTCTTTCTCATTGGTCAAGGCAAAGAGGAACCGGAAGTGATCAGAGAACTGCTGGATGTGGGAAAGAATCCGTGCAAACCCCAATACAAGTGAGATGGGATGAGGAAAGTGGGGGGCTCAGGGGGAAAGTGGGGGGCTCAGGGGGAAAGTTCAAACCATACGTGTCTCACCAAGGTCTGATAGGAGCAAATCCTGTACAGGGTCTGGTGAGGTGGGATGTCCCCTATAGTGGGGTCTGGTGAGGTGGGATGTCCCCTATAGTGGGGTCTGGTGAGGTGGGATGTCCCCTATAGTGGGGTCTGGTGAGGTGGGATGTCCCCTATAGTGGGGTCTGGTGAGGTGTGATGTCCCCTATAGTGGAGTGCGGGGTCTGGTGAGGTGGGATGTCCCCTATAGTGGGGTCTGGTGAGGTGGGATGTCCCCTATAGTGGGGTCTGGTGAGGTGGGATGTCCCCTATAGTGGGGTCTGGTGAGGTGGGATGTCCCCTATAGTGGGGTCTGGTGAGGTGGGATGTCCCCTATAGTGAGGTCTGGTGAGGTGGGATGTCCTCTATAGCGGGGTCTGGTGAGGTGGGATGTCCTCTATAGCGGGGTCTGGTGAGGTGGGATGTCCTCTATAGCGGGGTCTGGTGAGGTGGGATGTCCTCTATAGCGGGGTCTGGTGAGGTGGGATGTCCCCTATAGCGGGGTCTGGTGAGGTGGGATGTCCTCTATAGCGGGGTCTGGTGAGGTGGGATGTCCCCTGTAGTGGGGTCTGGTGAGGTGGGATGTCCTCTATAGTGGGGCCTGGTGAGGTGGGATGTCCTCTATAGTGGGGTCTGGTGAGGTGGGATGTCCTCTATAGTGGGGTCTGGTGAGGTGGGATGTCCTCTATAGTGGGGTCTGGTGAGGTGGGATGTCCTCTATAGTGGGGTCTGGTGAGGTGGGATGTCCCCTGTAGTGGGGTCTGGTGAGGTGGGATGTCCCCTGTAGTGGGGTCTGGTGAGGTGGGATGTCCCCTGTAGTGGGGTCTGGTGAGGTGGGATGTCTCCTATAGTGGGGTCTGGTGAGGTGGGATGTTCTCTATAGTGGGGTCTGTTGAGGTGGGATGTCCCCTATAGTGGGGTCTGGTGAGGTGGGATGTCCTCTATAGTGGGGTCTGGTGAGGTGGGATGTCCTCTATAGTGGGGTCTGGTGAGGTGGGATGTCCCCTGTAGTGGGGTCTGGTGAGATGGGATGTCCCCTATAGTGGGGTCTGGTGCGGTGGGATGTCCCCTGTAGTGGGGTCTGGTGAGGTGGGATGTCCTCTATAGTGGGGTCTGGTGAGGTGGGATGTCCCCTATAGTGGGGTCTGGTGAGGTGGGATGTCCTCTATAGTGGGGTCTGGTGAGGTGGGATGTCCCCTATAGTGGGGTCTGGTGAGGTGGGATGTCCTCTATAGTGGGGTCTGGTGAGGTGGGATGTCCCCTGTAGTGGGGTCTGGTGAGGTGGGATGTCCCCTATAGTGGGGGCTGGTGAGGTGGGATGTCCCCTATAGTGGGGGCTGGTGAGGTGGGATGTCCCCTATAGTGGGGTCTGGTGAGGTGGGATGTCCCCTATAGTGGGGTCTGGTGAGGTGGGATGTCCTCTATAGTGGGGTCTGGTGAGGTGGGATGTCCCCTATAGTGGAGTTCGGGGTCTGGTGAGGTGGGATGTCCTCTATAGTGGGGTCTGGTGAGGTGGGATGTCCTCTATAGTGGGGTCTGGTGAGGTGGGATGTCCTCTATAGTGGGGTCTGGTGAGGTGGGATGTCCCCTATAGTGGAGTGCGGGGTCTGGTGAGGTGGGATGTCCTCTATAGTGGGGTCTGGTGAGGTGGGATGTCCTATAGTGGGGTCTGGTGAGGTGGGATGTCCCCTATAGCGGGGTCTGGTGAGGTGGGATGTCCTCTATAGCGGGGTCTGGTGAGGTGGGATGTCCCCTATAGTGGGGTCTGGTGAGGTGGGATGTCCCCTATAGTGGGGTCTGGTGAGGTGAGATGTCCTCTATAGTGGGGGCTGGTGAGGTGGAATGTCCCCTATAGTGGGGTCTGGTGAGGTGGGATGTCCTCTATAGTGGGGTCTGGTGAGGTGGGATGTCCTCTATAGTGGGGTCTGGTGAGGTGGGATGTCCTCTATAGTGGGGTCTGGTGAGGTGGGATGTCCCCTGTAGTGGGGTCTGGTGAGGTGGGATGTCTATGTGGGGTCTGGTGAGGTGGGATGTCATCTATAGTGGGGTCTGGTGAGATGGGATGTCATCTATAGTGGGGTCTGGTGAGATGGGATGTCCTCTATAGTGGGGGCTGGTGAGGTGGGATGTCCCCTATAGTGGGGGCTGGTGAGGTGGGATGTCCCCTGTAGTGAGGTCTGGTGAGGTGGGATGTCTATAGTGGGGTCTGGTGAGGTGGGATGTCTATAGTGGGGTCTGGTGAGGTGGGATGTCTATAGTGGGGTCTGGGGAGGTGGGATGTCCTCTATAGTGGGGTCTGGTGAGGTGGGATGTCTATAGTGGGGTCTGGTGAGGTGGGATGTCCTCTGTAGTGAGGTCTGGTGAGATGGGATGTCCCCTGTAGTGGGGGCTGGTGAGGTGGGATGTCCTCTATAGTGGGGTCTGGTGAGGTGGGATGTCCTCTATAGTGGGGTCTGGTGAGGTGGGATGTCCCCTGTAGTGGGGTCTGGTGAGGTGGGATGTCTATAGTGGGGTCTGGTGAGGTGGGATGTCTATAGTGGGGTCTGGTGAGGTGGGATGTCTATAGTGGGGTCTGGTGAGGTGGGATGTCCTCTATAGTGGGGTCTGGTGAGATGGGATGTCCCCTGTAGTGGGGGCTGGTGAGGTGGGATGTCCTCTATAGTGGGGTCAGGTGAGGTGGGATGTCCCCTGTAGTGGGGTCTGGTGAGGTGGGATGTCCCCTATAGTGGGGTCTGGTGAGGTGGGATGTCCTCTGTAGTGGGGTCTGGTGAGGTGGGATGTCTATAGTGGGGTCTGGTGAGGTGGGATGTCTATAGTGGGGTCTGGTGAGGTGGGATGTCCTCTATAGTGGGGTCTGGTGAGGTGGGATGTCCTCTATAGTGGGGTCTGGTGAGGTGGGATGTCCTCTATAGTGGGGTCTGGTGAGGTGGGATGTCCCCTATAGTGGGGTCTGGTGAGGTGGGATGTCTATAGTGGGGTCTGGTGAGGTGGGATGTCCCCTATAGTGGGGTCTGGTGAGGTGGGATGTCTATAGTGGGGTCTGGTGAGGTGGGATGTCTATAGTGGGGTCTGGTGAGGTGGGATGTCCTCTGTAGTGGGGTCTGGTGAGGTGGGATGTCCCCTATAGTGGGGTCTGGTGAGGTGGGATGTCTATAGTGGGGTCTGGTGAGGTGGGATGTCCCCTATAGTGGGGTCTGGTGGGATGTCTATAGTGGGGTCTGGTGAGGTGGGATGTCTATAGTGGGGTCTGGTGAGGTGGGATGTCCTCTATAGTGGGGTCTGGTGAGGTGGGATGTCTATAGTGGGGTCTGGTGAGGTGGGATGTCCCCTATAGTGGGGTCTGGTGAGGTGGGATGTCTATAGTGGGGTCTGGTGAGGTGGGATGTCTATAGTGGGGTCTGGTGAGGTGGGATTTCCTCTGTAGTGGGGTCTGGTGAGGTGGGATGTCCCCTATAGTGGGGTCTGGTGAGGTGGGATGTCTATAGTGGGGTCTGGTGAGGTGGGATGTCCCCTATAGTGGGGTCTGGTGAGGTGGGATGTCCTCTATAGTGGGGTCTGGTGAGGTGGGATGTCCCCTATAGTGGGGTCTGGTGAGGTGGGATGTCTATAGTGGGGTCTGGTGAGGTGGGATGTCTATAGTGGGGTCTGGTGAGGTGGGATGTCTATAGTGGGGCCTGGTGAGGTGGGATGTCCTCTGTAGTGGGGTCTGGTGAGGTGGGATGTCCTCTGTAGTGGGGTCTGGTGAGGTGGGATGTCCCCTATAGTGGGGTCTGGTGAGGTGGGATGTCCTCTGTAGTGGGGTCTGGTGAGGTGGGATGTCCTCTGTAGTGGGGTCTGGTGAGGTGGGATGTCCTCTGTAGTGGGGTCTGGTGAGGTGGGATGTCCCCTATAGTGGGGTCTGGTGAGGTGGGATGTCCTCTATAGTGGGGTCTGGTGAGGTGGGATGTCCTCTATAGTGGGGTCTGGTGAGGTGGGATGTCCTCTATAGTGGGGTCTGGTGAGGTGGGATGTCTATAGTGGGGCCTGGTGAGGTGGGATGTCCTCTGTAGTGGGGTCTGGTGAGGTGGGATGTCCTCTGTAGTGGGGTCTGGTGAGGTGGGATGTCCCCTATAGTGGGGTCTGGTGAGGTGGGATGTCCCCTATAAGTCTGAGATGTGTGCGGCGGCGGGCTTGCCTCGTCTGTAACGTCTTGGTCCTGTCTTCTGGCAGTATGGCGGTGGAGTTCCCTCTGGTCTTGTATGACTGTGAGTTTGATGACGTTGAGTGGATCGGGGAGAAGGATTTACAGTCCGTCACTGTGTCACACCTGCAGCGTCTGTGGACTCGGGAGGCGGTGAAGAGCCACATCCTGCGCATGGCGTTACACGGTCTAGATGCCGTGCCCATCACTACTGGTAATGAACGCTTATCGTACGCACATTTCCGTATTCTCTGTTGTCAGTCACTGCTCCCGGATATTTCCTTAATGTAACAGACTGAATGCACCGGATTTCTCGCCAAGTTGCGCCTTTTTTTCTGCAAATCAATCTAGACAAATTTGATTTGCATTAAAAAGGCCGGATATTTTCTAGTGTCAAGAAGCGGGGTCAAGGCGTAGGGACCACTGTACGCAGCAGCACAAGGGATTGGTTCTATATAGAAACGTCTAGCACAACCTTGTGACGGCGGCCACTATGGCGACTCGTGCTGCCTGCGCTATAATAGACAGGGCAGCCGCTGAAAGGAAGGAGATGGTGATGACAAAGTGGGTTTTTACATGGGTAGTCGCAGGATAATTTTGGGGTCACCTCTGATCTTGTGTCTCCCTGCAGGGCAGCAGTGTGTCCCCTGGAGCCAGTGTGAGCCGGCGGTAGTCGCCCATAGCAGCAGCCTGGTGGAGGGAATCAGTGCTCGCACATATACTCCTCTGATGAAGAGGCGCGTCTGTCAAGCCCTGGAGGAGCGAGTGCAGCATTATGTGCGGCGTGGAAGGATCACAGCGCCCCCTGATGGACAGAATGTCAGAAACCGGGAATTACATGATGACAGTGGGGAAAGAGAATCCTGTGAAGCGCAGTCCAGATCATCTCCAGGGGGAGAAGCGCTGAACCAAGGAGGAGGCGAGAAGGCAGCAGAGCCCAGTGTGAAGAGATCACGCCCGGAGCAGGAGTCCCTGCATGCGTCCGCCTCCGCTTATCTCTGAGCCTTAAAGGGCCAGCATGACATTATGGCTGGTATTACTCGGCCCCATTCATGCGTACACCGGACCCTGACAGGAGGGGGCAGAATCTATTGCCTCTAATCTCTTACTCTTTACAACTAATTTGTACACATGAAGCGCTAATGGGCTATCAAAAAACGATACAGTATATCAAGTAATACGATGAATTATGTCTTGATTTTTTAAACAATTTGTAAATAGGGATAAAAAATATATAACCAAGTGTGACTTGGTGTTTTTGACTAAATATACAGAGAACCTATAGAGAATAGTCAAAAAACGTACACAAATAAATAGAAGTTCATTTTATTAACAGACAGATACAAACAAGATGACAAATTCTGAGTCATACAATGTTCAAAAATGGCGTCAAGCGATTGTGGGACACAGATGATACATATAGGGCCACCAAATATACAGCAGACCAAGAAATGGTGCCCGCGCACTGCGACACGAACGCCACCTGAGCCACCAAATATACAGCAGACCAAGAACTGACGCCCGCGCACTGCGACACGAACGCCACCTGAGCCACCAAATATACAGCAGACCAAGAACTGGGGCCCGCGCACTGCGACACGAACGCCACCTGAGCCACCAAATATACAGCAGACCAAGAAATGGTGCCCGCGCACTGCGACACGAACGCCACCTGAGCCACCAAATATACAGCAGACCAAGAACTGACGCCCGCGCACTGCGACACGAACGCCACCTGAGCCACCAAATATACAGCAGACCAAGAACTGACGCCCGCGCACTGCGACACGAACGCCACCTGAGCCACCAAATATACAGCAGACCAAGAAATGGCGCCCGCGCACTGCGACACGAACGCCACCTGAGCCACCAAATATACAGCAGACCAAGAAATGGCGCCCGCGCACTGCGACACGAACGCCACCTGAGCCACCAAATATACAGCAGACCAAGAACTGACGCCCGCGCACTGCGACACGAACGCCACCTGAGCCACCAAATATACAGCAGACCAAGAACTGACGCCCGCGCACTGCGACACGAACGCCACCTGAGCCACCAAATATACAGCAGACCAAGAACTGGGGCCCGCGCACTGCGACACGAACGCCACCTGAGCCACCAAATATACAGCAGACCAAGAACTGACGCCCGCGCACTGCGACACGAACGCCACCTGAGCCACCAAATATACAGCAGACCAAGAACTGACGCCCGCGCACTGCGACACGAACGCCACCTGAGCCACCAAATATACAGCAGACCAAGAAATGGCGCCCGCGCACTGCGACACGAACGCCACCTGAGCCACCAAATATACAGCAGACCAAGAAATGGCGCCCACGCACTGCGACACGAACGCCACCTGAGCCACCAAATATACAGCAGACCAAGAACTGGGGCCCGCGCACTGCGACACGAACGCCACCTGAGCCACCAAATATACAGCAGACCAAGAACTGACGCCCGCGCACTGCGACACGAACGCCACCTGAGCCACCAAATATACAGCAGACCAAGAAATGGGGCCCGCGCACTGCGACACGAACGCCACCTGAGCCACCAAATATACAGCAGACCAAGAAATGGCGCCCACGCACTGCGACACGAACGCCACCTGAGCCACCAAATATACAGCAGACCAAGAACTGGGGCCCGCGCACTGCGACACGAACGCCACCTGAGCCACCAAATATACAGCAGACCAAGAACTGACGCCCGCGCACTGCGACACGAACGCCCCCTGAGCCACCAAATATACAGCAGACCAAGAACTGACGCCCGCGCACTGCGACACGAACGCCACCTGAGCCACCAAATATACAGCAGACCAAGAACTGACGCCCGCGCACTGCGACACGAACGCCACCTGAGCCACCAAATATACAGCAGACCAAGAACTGACGCCCGCGCACTGCGACACGAACGCCACCTGAGCCACCAAATATACAGCAGACCAAGATCTACCATATTGGAGGCGCACACTTCCTGTATTTTCTGTATAGGGGGGGACATATTGGAGACGCACACTTCCTGTATTGTCTGTATAGGGGAGGACATATTGGAGACACACACTTCCTGTATTGTCTGTATAGGGGAGGACATATTGGAGGAGCACACTTCCTGTATTGTCTGTATAGGGGAGGACATATTGGAGGCGCACACTTCCTGTATTGTCTGTATAGGGGAGGACATATTGGAGGCGCACACTTCCTGCAGTGTCTGTATAGAGGAGGACATATTGGAGGCGCACACTTCCTGTATTGTCTGTATAGGGGAGGACATATTGGAGGCGCACACTTCCTGTATTGTCTGTATAGAGGAGGACATATTGGAGGCGCACACTTCCTGTATTGTCTGTATAGGGGATGACATATTGGAGGCGCACACTTCCTGTATTGTCTGTATAGAGGATGACATACTGGAGGGGTGGACTGTAGTGTGACCGATCATTCTCATTATTCTATATGTCTCATGTTCTGCTGGAGGGGTGGACTGTAGTGTGACCGAGCATTCTCATGTGTGTCTCATGTTCTGCTGGAGGGGTGGACTGTAGTGTGACCGATCATTCTCATTATTCTGTGTGTCTCGTGTTCTGCTGGAGGGGTGGACTGTAGTGTGCTGGGGGAGGGGTGTGCGCGTGCGCCGGTAAGGGGGGGGGGGCCGACAATCGCTGTAGACGGGGTAGAGTGGGCGGGTTTGCTGTATGAGTTCCCTATTGTTGGCGGGCATGGTCTGCCCTTAGTAAAGATGGCGCGCCTATGGTGACAGTTCTGCCCGGAACAAACATGGCGGCACCCTCCCTTATACGGCGGCCGCGCAGGCTTATGCGTCACGTGATCGTTGCTGTGCAGTGAAGATGGCGGCGTCCGGCGCTGTGCGCGGTGCCCGGCGGATGGCGGAGCGGATCCGGGCAGAGAAGACGGCGGCAGCAGCGGGGAGGCGGGAGGTGAGCGCTGTTTGTTTCCGTCTGTTGGATAGCAGGAGCCGCTTATGAACACGTTTCCCTCCGTTCTCTCTACACTCGGGTGATGAACCCCCAGGACAGGATAATATGGCGGACGGTGGGGGGTGGTCTCCTGCCCCGGACTAGTTATTATACCGGAGCGTCTCGGTGACCTCTGTGAAACCCGCTGCTGAGAGGAGGCAGATGAGGCGCAAACTAATGCACGTCCATGAGAAAGTCCCCGGCTGTAGGGGGGGAGGGGGGGTTGGAGGGCCTTGGCTGGCGGGAGACCGGACCCTGCTGCTTTCCTTATAGCGGCTGTCACCCCTGTCTCCTATTGCCTGTGATGTAGAGAACAGGAACGTTTTTTTTTTTTTTAAAACGAGCATTTTTATATTTATGTAAATGAGGCTTGCAAAAGTCCATCGGGACGTGTATTGTGTGTTACATCGGGGCGTGTATTGTGTGTGTGTTACATCTGGGCGTGTATTATGTGTGTGTTACATCTGGGCGTGTATTGTGTGTTACATCTGGGCGTGTATTATGTGTGTGTTACATCTGGGCGTGTATTATGTGTGTTACATCGGGGCGTGTATTATGTGTGTGTTACATCTGGGCGTGTATTATGTGTTACATCGGGGCGTGTATTATGTGCGTACATCTGGGCGTGTATTATGTGTGTGTTACAACTGGGCGTGTATTATGTGCGTACATCTGGGCGTGTATTGTGTGTGTTACATCTGGGCGTGTATTGTGTGTTACATCTGGGTGTGTATTATGTGTGTGTTACATCTGGGCGTGTATTATGTGCGTACATCTGGGCGTGTATTGTGTGTGTTACATCTGGGCGTGTATTGTGTGTTACATCTGGGCGTGTATTATGTGTGTGTTACAACTGGGCGTGTATTATGTGCGTACATCTGGGCGTGTATTGTGTGTGTTACATCGGGGCGTGTATTATGTGTGTTACATCTGGGTGTGTATTATGTGTGTGTTACATCTGGGCGTGTATTATGTGTGTTACATCGGGGCGTGTATTGTGTGTGTTACATCTGGGCGTGTATTATGTGTGTGTTACATCTGGGCGTGTATTATGTGTGTTACATCTGGGCGTGTATTATGTGTTACATCTGGGCGTGTATTATGTGTGTTACATCGGGGCGTGTATTATGTGTGTTACATCGGGGCGTGTATTATGTGTGTTACATCTGGGCGTGTATTATGTGTGTTACATCTGGGCGTGTATTATGTGTGTTACAACTGGGCGTGTATTATGTGTTACATCTGGGCGTGTATTATGTGTGTTACATCGGGGCGTGTATTATGTGTGTTACATCTGGGCGTGTATTATGTGTGTTACATCTGGGCGTGTATTATGTGTGTTACATCTGGGCGTGTATTATGTGTGTTACATCTGGGTGTGTATTATGTGTGTGTTACATCTGGGCGTGTATTATGTGTGTTACATCTGGGCGTGTATTATGTGTGTTACATCTGGGCGTGTATTATGTGTGTTACATCTGGGCGTGTATTGTGTGTTACATCTGGGCGTGTATTATGTGTTACATCTGGGCGTGTATTATGTGTTACATCTGGGCGTGTATTATGTGTGTTACATCTGGGCGTGTATTATGTGTGTTACATCTGGGCGTGTATTATGTGTGTTACATCTGGGCGTGTATTATGTGTTACATCTGGGCGTGTATTATGTGTTACATCGGGGCGTGTATTATGTGTGTGTTACATCTGGGCGTGTATTGTGTGTGTTACATCTGGCCGTGTATTATGTGTTACATCGGGGCGTGTATTATGTGTGTGTTACATCTGGGCGTGTATTGTGTGTGTTACATCTGGGCGTGTATTATGTGTGTTACATCGGGGCGTGTATTATGTGTGTGTTACATCTGGGCGTGTATTATGTGTGTTACATCGGGGCGTGTATTATGTGCGTACATCTGGGCGTGTATTGTGTGTGTTACATCTGGGCGTGTATTGTGTGTGTGTTACATCGGGGCGTGTATTATGTGTGTTACATCTGGGCGTGTATTATGTGTGTGTTACAACTGGGCGTGTATTATGTGCGTACATCTGGGCGTGTATTATGTGTGTGTTACAACTGGGCGTGTATTATGTGCGTACATCTGGGCGTGTATTATGTGTTACATCGGGGCGTGTATTATGTGTTACATCGGGGCGTGTATTATGTGTGTGTTACATCTGGGCGTGTATTATGTGCGTACATCTGGGCGTGTATTATGTGTGTGTTACAACTGGGCGTGTATTATGTGCGTACATCTGGGCGTGTATTGTGTGTGTTACATCTGGGCGTGTATTGTGTGTGTGTTACATCGGGGCGTGTATTATGTGTGTTACATCTGGGCGTGTATTATGTGTGTGTTACAACTGGGCGTGTATTATGTGCGTACATCTGGGCGTGTATTGTGTGTGTTACAACTGGGCGTGTATTATGTGCGTACATCTGGGCGTGTATTGTGTGTGTTACATCTGGGCGTGTATTGTGTGTTACATCTGGGCGTGTATTGTGTGTGTTACATCTGGGCGTGTATTATGTGTGTTACATCGGGGCGTGTATTGTGTGTTACATCTGGGCGTGTATTGTGTGTTACATCTGGGCGTGTATTGTGTGTTACATCTGGGCGTGTATTGTGTGTTACATCTGGGCGTGTATTGTGTGTTACATCTGGGCGTGTATTGTGTGTTACATCGGGGCGTGTATTGTGTGTTACATCTGGGCGTGTATTATGTGTGTTACAACTGGGCGTGTATTATGTGTGTTACATCTGGGCGTGTATTGTGTGTTACATCTGGGCGTGTATTATGTGTGTTACATCTGGGCGTGTATTATGTGTGTTACATCTGGGCGTGTATTATGTGTGTTACATCTGGGCGTGTATTATGTGTGTTACATCTGGGCGTGTATTATGTGTTACATCTGGGCGTGTATTATGTGTTACATCTGGGCGTGTATTATGTGTGTACATCTGGGCGTGTATTATGTGTGTACATCTGGGCGTGTATTATGTGTTACATCTGGGCGTGTATTATGTGCGTACATCTGGGCGTGTATTATGTGTGTTACATCTGGGCGTGTATTGTGTGCGTACATCTGGGCGTGTATTGTGTGTGTTACATCGGGGCGTGTATTATGTGTGTTACATCTGGGCGTGTATTATGTGTGTTACATCTGGGCGTGTATTGTGTTACATCTGGGCGTGTATTGTGTGTTACATCTGGGCGTGTATTATGTGTGTTACATCTGGGCGTGTATTATGTGTGTTACATCTGGGCGTGTATTATGTGTGTTACATCTGGGCGTGTATTATGTGTTACAACTGGGCGTGTATTATGTGTGTTACATCTGGGCGTGTATTATGTGTGTTACATCTGGGCGTGTATTATGTGTGTTACATCTGGGCGTGTATTATGTGTTACATCTGGGCGTGTATTATGTGTGTACATCTGGGCGTGTATTATGTGTTACATCTGGGCGTGTATTGTGTGTTACATCTGGGCGTGTATTGTGTGTTACATCTGGGCGTGTATTATGTGTTACAACTGGGCGTGTATTATGTGTGTTACATCTGGGCGTGTATTGTGTGTTACATCTGGGCGTGTATTGTGTGTTACATCTGGGCGTGTATTATGTGTTACATCTGGGCGTGTATTATGTGTGTTACAACTGGGCGTGTATTATGTGTGCGTACATCGGGGCGTGTATTATGTGTGCGTACATCGGGGCGTGTATTATGTGTGCGTACATCGGGGCGTGTATTATGTGTGCGTACATCGGGGCGTGTATTATGTGTGTGTTACATCTGGGCGTGTATTATGTGTGTTACATCGGGGCGTGTATTGTGTGTGTGTTACATCTGGGCGTGTATTATGTGTTACATCTGGGTGTGTATTGTGTGTTACATCTGGGCGTGTATTATTTGTTACATCTGGGCGTGTATTATGTGTGCGTACATCTGGGCGTGTATTATGTGTGCGTACATCTGGGCGTGTATTGTGTGTGTTACATCTGGGCGTGTATTGTGTGTTACATCTGGGCGTGTATTGTGTGTGCGTACATCGGGGCGTGTATTGTGTGTGTGTTACATCGGGGCGTGTATTGTGTGTGTGTTACAACTGGGCGTGTATTATGTGTGTGTTACAACTGGGCGTGTATTGTGTGTTACATCTGGGCGTGTATTGTGTTACATCTGGGCGTGTATTGTGTTACATCTGAGCGTGTATTGTGTGTTACATCGGGGCGTGTATTATGTGTGTACATCTGGGCGTGTATTGTGTGTTACATCTGGGCGTGTATTGTGTGTGTTACATCTGGGCGTGTATTATGTGTGTGTTACATCTGGGCGTGTATTATGTGTGTGTTACATCTGGTCGTGTATTATGTGTGTGTTACATCGGGGCGTGTATTGTGTGTGTTACATCGGGGCGTGTATTGTGTGTGTTACATCTGGGCGTGTATTGTGTGTGTTACATCTGGGCGTGTATTATGTGTGTTACATCTGGGCGTGTATTATGTGTGTTACATCTGGGCGTGTATTATGTGTGTTACATCTGGGCGTGTATTATGTGTGTTACATCTGGGCGTGTATTATGTGTGTTACATCTGGGCGTGTATTATGTGTGACATCTGGGCGTGTATTGTGTGTGTTACATCTGGGCGTGTATTGTGTGTTACATCTGGGCGTGTATTATGTGTGTTACATCTGGGCGTGTATTATGTGTGTTACAACTGGGCGTGTATTATGTGTGTTACATCTGGGTGTGTATTATGTGTGCGTACATCGGGGCGTGTATTATGTGCGTACATCGGGGCGTGTATTGTGTGTTACATCTGGGCGTGTATTGTGTGTGTGTTACATCGGGGCGTGTATTATGTGTGTACATCTGGGCGTGTATTATGTGTGTGTTACAACTGGGCGTGTATTATGTGCGTACATCTGGGCGTGTATTGTGTGTGTTACATCTGGGCGTGTATTGTGTGTTACATCTGGGCGTGTATTATGTGTGTGTTACATCTGGGCGTGTATTATGTGTGTTACATCTGGGCGTGTATTATGTGTGTTACATCTGGGCGTGTATTATGTGTGTTAAATCTGGGCGTGTATTATGTGTGTTACAACTGGGCGTGTATTATGTGTGTTACATCTGGGCGTGTATTGTGTGTTACATCGGGGCGTGTATTGTGTGTGCGTACATCGGGGCGTGTATTGTGTGTTACATCGGGGCGTGTATTATGTGTGTGTTACATCGGGGCGTGTATTATGTGTGTGTTACAACTGGGCGTGTATTATGTGTTACATCTGGGCGTGTATTATGTGTGTCACATCTGGGCGTGTATTATGTGTTACATCTGGGCGTGTATTATGTGTGTTACATCTGGGCGTGTATTATGTGTGTTACAACTGGGCGTGTATTATGTGTGTTACATCTGGGCGTTTATTGTGTGTTACATCTGGGCGTGTATTATGTGTGTTACATCTGGGCGTGTATTATGTGTGTTACATCTGGGCGTGTATTATGTGTGTTACATCTGGGCGTGTATTATGTGTGTTACAACTGGGCGTGTATTATGTGTGTTACATCTGGGTGTGTATTATGTGTGCGTACATCGGAGCGTGTATTATGTGCGTACATCGGGGCGTGTATTATGTGTTACATCTGGGCGTGTATTGTGTGTGTTACATCTGGGCGTGTATTGTGTGTGTTACAACTGGGCGTGTATTATGTGTGTTACATCTGGGCGTGTATTGTGTGTTACATCTGGGCGTGTATTGTGTGTTACATCTGGGCGTGTATTATGTGTTACATCTGGGCGTGTATTATGTGTGTTACATCTGGGCGTGTATTATGTGTGTTACAACTGGGCGTGTATTGTGTGTTACATCTGGGTGTGTATTGTGTGTTACATCGGGGCGTGTATTATGTGTTACATCTGGGCGTGTATTATGTGTGTTACATCTGGGCGTGTATTATGTGTTACATCTGGGCGTGTATTATGTGTGTTACATCTGGGCGTGTATTATGTGTGCGTACATCTGGGCGTGTATTATGTGTGTTACAACTGGGCGTGTATTATGTGTGTTACATCTGGGTGTGTATTATGTGTGCGTACATCGGGGCGTGTATTGTGTGTGTGTTACATCGGGGCGTGTATTGTGTGTGTGTTACATCGGGGCGTGTATTGTGTGTGTGTTACAACTGGGCGTGTATTATGTGTGTGTTACAACTGGGCGTGTATTGTGTGTTACATCGGGGCGTGTATTGTGTGTTACATCTGGGCGTGTATTGTGTGTTACATCTGGGCGTGTATTGTGTGTTACATCTGGGCGTGTATTGTGTGTGTTACATCGGGGCGTGTATTGTGTGTGTTACATCTGGGCGTGTATTATGTGTGTTACATCTGGGCGTGTATTATGTGTGTTACATCTGGGCGTGTATTATGTGTGTTACAACTGGGCGTGTATTATGTGTTACATCTGGGCGTGTATTGTGTGTGTTACATCTGGGCGTGTATTGTGTGTTACATCTGGGCGTGTATTGTGTGTTACATCTGGGCGTGTATTGTGTGTTACATCTGGGCGTGTATTATGTGTGTTACATCTGGGCGTGTATTATGTGTGTTACATCTGGGCGTGTATTATGTGTGTTACATCTGGGCGTGTATTATGTGTGTTACATCTGGGCGTGTATTATGTGTGTTACATCTGGGCGTGTATTATGTGTGTTACATCTGGGCGTGTATTATGTGTGTTACATCTGGGCGTGTATTATGTGTGTTACATCTGGGCGTGTATTATGTGTTACATCTGGGTGTGTATTATGTGTGTTACATCTGGGTGTGTATTATGTGTGCGTACATCGGGGCGTGTATTATGTGTGCGTACATCGGGGCGTGTATTATGTGTGTGTTACAACTGGGCGTGTATTGTGTGTTACATCTGGGCGTGTATTGTGTGCGTACATCGGGGCGTGTATTGTGTGTGTTACATCTGGGTGTGTATTGTGTGTGTTACATCGGGGCGTGTATTATGTGTTACATCTGGGCGTGTATTATGTGTGTTACATCTGGGCGTGTATTATGTGTGCGTACATCTGGGCGTGTATTATGTGTGTTACAACTGGGCGTGTATTATGTGTGTTACATCTGGGTGTGTATTATGTGTGCGTACATCGGGGCGTGTATTGTGTGCGTACATCGGGGCGTGTATTGTGTGTGTTACATCTGGGCGTGTATTGTGTGTGTGTTACATCGGGGCGTGTATTATGTGTGTGTTACAACTGGGCGTGTATTATGTGTTACATCTGGGCGTGTATTATGTGTTACATCTGGGCGTGTATTGTGTGTGTTACATCTGGGCGTGTATTGTGTGTGTTACATCTGGGCGTGTATTGTGTGTGTTACATCTGGGCGTGTTTTGTGTGTGTTACATCTGGGCGTGTATTGTGTGTGTTACATCTGGGCGTGTATTGTGTGTGTTACATCTGGGCGTGTATTATGTGTGTACATCGGGGCGTGTATTATGTGTGTTACATCGGGGCGTGTATTATGTGTGTTACATCTGGGCGTGTATTGTGTGTGTGTTACATCGGGGCGTGTATTATGTGTGTGTTACAACTGGGCGTGTATTATGTGTTACATCTGGGCGTGTATTATGTGTTACATCTGGGCGTGTATTGTGTGTGTTACATCGGGGCGTGTATTATGTGTGTTACATCTGGGCGTGTATTATGTGTGTTACATCTGGGCGTGTTTTGTGTGTGTTACATCTGGGCGTGTATTGTGTGTGTTACATCTGGGCGTGTATTGTGTGTGTTACATCTGGGCGTGTATTGTGTGTGTTACATCTGGGCGTGTATTGTGTGTGTTACATCTGGGCGTGTATTGTGTGTGTTACATCTGGGCGTGTATTGTGTGTGTTACATCTGGGCGTGTATTGTGTGTGTTACATCTGGGCTTGTATTATGTGTGTGTTACATCTGGGCTTGTATTATGTGTGTGTTACATCGGGGCGTGTATTATGTGTGTGTACATCTGGGCGTGTATTATGTGTGTTACATCTGGGCGTGTATTATGTGTTACATCTGGGCGTGTATTATGTGTGTTACATCTGGGCGTGTATTGTGTGTGTTACATCTGGGCGTGTATTGTGTGTGTTACATCTGGGCGTGTATTATGTGTGTTACATCGGGGCGTGTATTGTGTGTGTTACATCGGGGCGTGTATTGTGTGTGTTACATCGGGGCGTGTATTGTGTGTGTGACATCGGGGCGTGTATTGTGTGTGTTACATCTGGGCGTGTATTGTGTGTTACATCTGGGCGTGTATTATGTGTGTTACATCTGGGCGTGTATTATGTGTGTTACATCTGGGCGTGTATTATGTGTGTACATCTGGGCGTGTATTATGTGTTACATCTGGGCGTGTATTATGTGTTACATCGGGGCGTGTATTGTGTGTGTTACATCGGGGCGTGTATTGTGTGTGTTACATCGGGGCGTGTATTGTGTGTGTTACATCTGGGCGTGTATTGTGTGTTACATCTGGGCGTGTATTATGTGTGTTACATCTGGGCGTGTATTATGTGTTACATCTGGGCGTGTATTATGTGTGCGTACATCTGGGCGTGTATTATGTGTGTTACAACTGGGCGTGTATTATGTGTGTTACATCTGGGCGTGTATTATGTGTGCGTACATCGGGGCGTGTATTATGTGCGTACATCGGGGCGTGTATTATGTGCGTACATCGGGGCGTGTATTATGTGCGTACATCGGGGCGTGTATTATGTGCGTACATCGGGACGTGTATTGTGTGTTACATCTGGGCGTGTATTGTGTGTTACATCTGGGCGTGTATTGTGTGTGTGTTACATCTGGGCGTGTATTATGTGTGTTACATCTGGGCGTGTATTGTGTGTGTGTTACATCGGGGCGTGTATTATGTGTGTACATCGGGGCGTGTATTGTGTGTTACATCTGGGCGTGTATTGTGTGTGTTACATCTGGGCGTGTATTGTGTGTGTTACATCTGGGCGTGTATTGTGTGTGTTACATCGGGCCGTGTATTGTGTGTGTTACATCTGGGCGTGTATTGTGTGTGTTACATCTGGGCGTGTATTGTGTGTGTTACATCTGGGCGTGTATTGTGTGTGTTACATCTGGGCGTGTATTATGTGTGTTACATCTGGGCGTGTATTGTGTGTTACATCTGGGCGTGTATTGTGTGTTACATCTGGGCGTGTATTGTGTGTTACATCTGGGCGTGTATTGTGTGTGTTACATCGGGGCGTGTATTGTGTGTGTTACATCGGGCCGTGTATTATGTGTGTACATCGGGGCGTGTATTGTGTTACATCTGGGCGTGTATTGTGTGTGTTACATCTGGGCGTGTATTGTGTGTGTTACATCTGGGCGTGTATTGTGTGTGTTACATCGGGGCGTGTATTATGTGTGTTACATCTGGGCGTGTATTATGTGTGTTACATCTGGGCGTGTATTATGTGTGTTACATCTGGGCGTGTATTATGTGTGTTACATCTGGGCGTGTATTGTGTGTGTTACATCTGGGCGTGTATTATGTGTGTTACATCGGGGCGTGTATTGTGTGTGTTACATCGGGGCGTGTATTGTGTGTGTTACATCGGGGCGTGTATTGTGTGTGTGACATCGGGGCGTGTATTGTGTGTGTTACATCTGGGCGTGTATTGTGTGTTACATCTGGGCGTGTATTATGTGTGTTACATCTGGGCGTGTATTATGTGTGTTACATCTGGGCGTGTATTATGTGTGTTACATCTGGGCGTGTATTGTGTGTGTTACATCTGGGCGTGTATTATGTGTTACATCGGGGCGTGTATTGTGTGTGTTACATCGGGGCGTGTATTGTGTGTGTTACATCGGGGCGTGTATTGTGTGTGTTACATCTGGGCGTGTATTGTGTGTGTTACATCTGGGCGTGTATTGTGTGTTACATCTGGGCGTGTATTATGTGTGTTACATCTGGGCGTGTATTATGTGTGTTACATCTGGGCGTGTATTATGTGTGTTACATCTGGGCGTGTATTATGTGTGCGTACATCTGGGCGTGTATTATGTGTGTTACAACTGGGCGTGTATTATGTGTGTTACATCTGGGCGTGTATTATGTGTGCGTACATCGGGGCGTGTATTATGTGCGTACATCGGGACGTGTATTGTGTGTTACATCTGGGCGTGTATTGTGTGTTACATCGGGGCGTGTATTGTGTGTGTTACATCGGGGCGTGTATTGTGTGTGTTACATCGGGGCGTGTATTGTGTGTGTTACATCTGGGCGTGTATTGTGTGTGTTACATCTGGGCGTGTATTGTGTGTTACATCTGGGCGTGTATTATGTGTGTTACATCTGGGCGTGTATTATGTGTGTTACATCTGGGCGTGTATTATGTGTGTTACATCTGGGCGTGTATTATGTGTGCGTACATCTGGGCGTGTATTATGTGTGTTACATCTGGGCGTGTATTATGTGTGTTACATCTGGGCGTGTATTATGTGTGTTACATCGGGGCGTGTATTATGTGTCACATCTGGGCGTGTATTATGTGTGTCACATCTGGGCGTGTATTATGTGTGTTACAACTGGGCGTGTATTATGTGTGTTACATCTGGGCGTGTATTATGTGTGCGTACATCGGGGCGTGTATTATGTGCGTACATCGGGACGTGTATTGTGTGTTACATCTGGGCGTGTATTGTGTGTTACATCTGGGCGTGTATTATGTGTGCGTACATCGGGGCGTGTATTATGTGCGTACATCGGGACGTGTATTGTGTGTTACATCTGGGCGTGTATTATGTGTTACATCTGGGCGTGTATTATGTGTGTTACATCTGGGCGTGTATTATGTGTGTTACATCTGGGCGTGTATTGTGTGTGTGTTACATCGGGGCGTGTATTATGTGTGTACATCGGGGCGTGTATTGTGTGTTACATCTGGGCGTGTATTGTGTGTTACATCTGGGCGTGTATTGTGTGTGTTACATCTGGGCGTGTATTGTGTGTGTTACATCGGGGCGTGTATTGTGTGTGTTACATCGGGGCGTGTATTGTGTGTGTTACATCGGGGCGTGTATTGTGTGTGTTACATCGGGCCGTGTATTATGTGTGTTACATCTGGGCGTGTATTATGTGTGTTACATCTCGGCGTGTATTGTGTGTGTTACATCTGGGCGTGTATTGTGTGTGTTACATCTGGGCGTGTATTGTGTGTGTTACATCGGGGCGTGTATTATGTGTGTTACATCGGGGCGTGTATTATGTGTGTTACATCTGGGCGTGTATTATGTGTGTTACATCTGGGCGTGTTTTGTGTGTGTTACATCTGGGCGTGTATTGTGTGTGTTACATCTGGGCGTGTATTATGTGTGTTACATCTGGGCGTGTATTATGTGTGTTACATCTGGGCGTGTATTGTGTGTGTTACATCTGGGCGTGTATTGTGTGTGTTACATCTGGGCGTGTATTGTGTGTGTTACATCGGGGCGTGTATTGTGTGTGTTACATCGGGGCGTGTATTGTGTGTGTTACATCGGGCCGTGTATTGTGTGTGTTACATCGGGCCGTGTATTATGTGTTACATCGGGGCGTGTATTATGTGTGTTACATCTCGGCGTGTATTGTGTGTTACATCTGGGCGTGTATTGTGTGTGTTACATCTGGGCGTGTATTGTGTGTGTTACATCTGGGCGTGTATTGTGTGTGTTACATCTGGGCGTGTATTATGTGTTACATCTGGGCGTGTATTGTGTGTTACATCTGGGCGTGTATTGTGTGTTACATCTGGGCGTGTATTGTGTGTTACATCTGGGCGTGTATTGTGTGTGTTACATCGGGGTGTGTATTGTGTGTGTTACATCGGGCCGTGTATTATGTGTGTACATCGGGGCGTGTATTGTGTGTTACATCTGGGCGTGTATTGTGTGTGTTACATCTGGGCGTGTATTATGTGTGTTACATCTGGGCGTGTATTGTGTGTGTTACATCGGGGCGTGTATTATGTGTGTTACATCTGGGCGTGTATTATGTGTGTTACATCTGGGCGTGTATTGTGTGTTACATCTGGGCGTGTATTGTGTGTGTTACATCTGGGCGTGTATTATGTGTGTTACATCTGGGCGTGTATTGTGTGTTACATCTGGGCGTGTATTGTGTGTGTTACATCTGGGCGTGTATTATGTGTGTTACATCTGGGCGTGTATTGTGTGTGTTACATCTGGGCGTGTATTGTGTGTGTTACATCTGGGCGTGTATTGTGTGTGTTACATCGGGGCGTGTATTGTGTGTGTTACATCGGGGCGTGTATTGTGTGTGTTACATCGGGCCGTGTATTATGTGTTACATCGGGCCGTGTATTATGTGTGTTACATCGGGGCGTGTATTATGTGTGTTACATCTGGGCGTGTATTATGTGTGTTACATCGGGGCGTGTATTATGTGTGTTACATCGGGGCGTGTATTATGTGTGTTACATCGGGGCGTGTATTGTATGTTACATCGGGGCGTGTATTGTGTGTGTGTTACATCGGGGCGTGTATTATGTGTTACATCGGGGCGTGTATTATGTGTGTTACATCTGGGCGTGTATTATGTGTTACATCTGGGCGTGTATTGTGTGTGTTACATCTGGGCGTGTATTGTGTGTTACATCTGGGCGTGTATTGTGTGTTACATCTGGGCGTGTATTGTGTGTGTTACATCGGGCCGTGTATTATGTGTGTACATCGGGGCGTGTATTGTGTGTACATCGGGGCGTGTATTGTGTGTTACATCTGGGCGTGTATTGTGTGTGTTACATCTGGGCGTGTATTATGTGTGTTACATCTGGGCGTGTATTGTGTGTGTTACATCGGGGCGTGTATTATGTGTGTTACATCTGGGCGTGTATTATGTGTGTTACATCTGGGCGTGTATTGTGTGTGTGTTACATCTGGGCGTGTATTGTGTGTGTGTGTTACATCTGGGCGTGTATTGTGTGTGTGTGTTACATCGGGGCGTGTATTGTGTGTTACATCTGGGCGTGTATTGTGTGTGTTACATCTGGGCGTGTATTATGTGTGTTACATCTGGGCGTGTATTGTGTGTGTTACATCTGGCCGTGTATTGTGTGTGTGTGTTACATCTGGGCGTGTATTATGTGTGTTACATCTGGGCGTGTATTGTGTGTGTTACATCTGGGCGTGTATTGTGTGTGTTACATCTGGGCGTGTATTGTGTGTGTTACATCTGGGCGTGTATTGTGTGTGTTACATCGGGCCGTGTATTGTGTGTGTTACATCGGGCCGTGTATTGTGTGTGTTACATCGGGCCGTGTATTGTGTGTACATCGGGGCGTGTATTATGTGTTACATCGGGGCGTGTATTATGTGTGTTACATCGGGGCGTGTATTATGTGTGTTACATCGGGGCGTGTATTATGTGTGTTACATCTGGGCGTGTATTATGTGTGTTACATCGGGGCGTGTATTATGTGTGTTACATCGGGGCGTGTATTATGTGTGTTACATCGGGGCGTGTATTATGTGTGTACATCGGGGCGTGTATTGTGTGTGTGTTACATCGGGGCGTGTATTGTGTGTGTGTGTTACATCGGGGCGTGTATTATGTGTTACATCGGGGCGTGTATTATGTGTTACATCGGGGCGTGTATTATGTGTGTTACATCTGGGCGTGTATTATGTGCGTACATCGGGGCGTGTATTATGTGCGTACATCGGGGCGTGTATTATGTGCGTACATCGGGGCGTGTATTATGCGTACATCGGGGCGTGTATTATGTGCGTACATCGGGGCGTGTATTATGTGTGTTACATCTGGGCGTGTATTATGTGTGTTACATCTGGGCGTGTATTGTGTGTGTTACATCGGGGCGTGTATTATGTGCGTACATCGGGGCGTGTATTATGTGCGTACATCGGGGCGTGTATTATGTGCGTACATCTGGGCGTGTATTATGTGCGTACATCGGGGCGTGTATTATGTGTTACATCTGGGCGTGTATTATGTGTTACATCTGGGCGTGTATTGTGTGTGTTACATCGGGGCGTGTATTATGTGTTACATCTGGGCGTGTATTGTGTGTGTTACATCGGGGCGTGTATTGTGTGTGTTACATCGGGGCGTGTATTGTGTGTGTTACATCTGGGCGTGTATTATGTGTTACATCGGGGCGTGTATTGTGTGTGTACATCGGGGCGTGTATTGTGTGTTACATCTGGGCGTGTATTATGTGTTACATCTGGGCGTGTATTGTGTGTGTTACATCGGGGCGTGTATTGTGTGTGTTACATCGGGGCGTGTATTATGTGTGTTACATCTGGGCGTGTATTATGTGTGTACATCGGGGCGTGTATTATGTGCGTACATCGGGGCGTGTATTATGTGTGTTACATCGGGGCGTGTTTACTTCTTTTACTAGCTGGGCGTTGTGTATAGGAGTATCATTCACTTCTCTTCGTTACCACCCAGCTTCTGGCAGTGCAGACACAGCGTGTTCTCCAGAGATCACAATGTGATGTCACTTCCTGCCCCAGGTCCTGCATCGTGTCAGACGAGCGAGGACACATCGGCACCAGAGGCTACAGGTGATTCTGCAGCAGCATCGGCGTTTGCAGGTAACGAAGGGAAGTGGATGATGCTGATTGGTCAGCATTATACACTTCTAGTCACAACGCCCAGCTAGTAAAACAAGTAAAAACGCCCAGATGTTACACACACGACACGCCCCGATGTCCATAAGAAAGGCTCATTTGCATAAATATAAAAATGCTCGGGGCGTGGCTAGCGGGCAACATGGCCAGATGACCTGAGCTGCTCTCTAGGGGAACGCTGCACATCCTGACAAAATCCTGTGCGGACGGCATGTTCGAGTGATCTGGAGCCGGACCTTCATACCCCTGACTACACCCGGACCGACCTAGCAGCTTCTACCTCCTACAAACACCAAGTAAGCACCGAGTGAAGTGCGGGCCGCGTGTGACTGCCGCCTAACTACCCTCCCTGAGCGCCGACTGCCACAGGTAACTCCTGCTGCACATCGTACCTGAGTGCACCGGCGGGTGCCTGGAACTGACATAACACGGGGGACACTGTTGGAGGAACGGACGGCAGCGAGACACGGGGAGAGAGACGCGCACTGACTCCCGAACAACACGGGGATCTGACCCAACACTCCTCCTCCTCAGCCACATACACCTCATGGTGACCCTCAGTGGTGGTGCAGGGAAGATTGCACCAAGAAACCCCAACCATTCTTATCAGGACCATCCTGTATTACAGAGGACGACACACTGAGCCTGCCCTGCCTGTCTCCTCTCATTATTATCAGGACCATCCTGTATTACAGAGGACGACCTACTGAGCCTGCCCTGCCTGTCTCATTCTTATCAGGACCATCCTGTATTACAGAGGACGACACACTGAGCCTGCCCTGCCTGTCTCCTCTCATTATTATCAGGACCATCCTGTATTACAGAGGACGACCTACTGAGCCTGCCCTGCCTGTCTCCTCTCATTATTATCAGGACCATCCTGTATTACAGAGGACGACACACTGAGCCTGCCCTGCCTGTCTCCTCTCATTATTATCAGGACCATCCTGTATTACAGAGGACGACACACTGAGCCTGCCCTGCCTGTCTCCTCTCATTATTATCAGGACCATCCTGTATTACAGAGGACGACCTACTGAGCCTGCCCTGCCTGTCTCATTCTTATCAGGACCATCCTGTATTACAGAGGACGACACACTGAGCCTGCCCTGCCTGTCTCCTCTCATTATTATCAGGACCATCCTGTATTACAGAGGACGACACACTGAGCCTGCCCTGCCTGTCTCCTCTCATTCTTATCAGGACCATCCTGTATTACAGAGGACGACCTACTGAGCCTGCCCTGCCTGTCTCCTCTCATTATTATCAGGACCATCCTGTATTACAGAGGACGACACACTGAGCCTGCCCTGCCTGTCTCCTCTCATTATTATCAGGACCATCCTGTATTACAGAGGACGACACACTGAGCCTGCCCTGCCTGTCTCATTCTTATCAGGACCATCCTGTATTACAGAGGACGACACACTGAGCCTGCCCTGCCTGTCTCCTCTCATTATTATCAGGACCATCCTGTATTACAGAGGACGACCTACTGAGCCTGCCCTGCCTGTCTCCTCTCATTATTATCAGGACCATCCTGTATTACAGAGGACGACCTACTGAGCCTGCCCTGCCTGTCTCCTCTCATTATTATCAGGACCATCCTGTATTACAGAGGACGACACACTGAGCCTGCCCTGCCTGTCTCCTCTCATTATTATCAGGACCATCCTGTATTACAGAGGACAACCTACTGAGCCTGCCCTGCCTGTCTCCTCTCATTATTATCAGGACCATCCTGTATTACAGAGGACAACCTACTGAGCCTGCCCTGCCTGTCTCATCTCATTATTATCAGGACCATCCTGTATTACAGAGGACGACACACTGAGCCTGCCCTGCCTGTCTCCTCTCATTATCATCAGGACCATCCTGTATTAGAGGACGACACACTGAGCCTGCCCTGCCTGTCTCCTCTCATTATCATCAGGACCATCCTGTATTAGAGGATGACACACTGAGCCTGCCCTGCCTGTCTCCTCTCATTATTATCAGGACCATCCTGTATTACAGAGGACGACACACTGAGCCTGCCCTGCCTGTCTCCTCTCATTATTATCAGGACCATCCTGTATTACAGAGGACGACATACTGAGCCTGCCCTGCCTGTCTCCTCTCATTATTATCAGGACCATCCTGTATTACAGAGGACGACACACTGAGCCTGCCCTGCCTGTCTCCTCTCATTATCATCAGGACCATCCTGTATTACAGAGGACGACACACTGAGCCTGCCCTGCCTGTCTCCTCTCATTATCATCAGGACCATCCTGTATTACAGAGGACGACACACTGAGCCTGCCCTGCCTGTCTCCTCTCATTATTATCAGGACCATCCTGTATTACAGAGGACGACACACTGAGCCTGCCCTGCCTGTCTCCTCTCATTATCATCAGGACCATCCTGTATTACAGAGGACGACACACTGAGCCTGCCCTGCCTGTCTCCTCTCATTATCATCAGGACCATCCTGTATTACAGAGGACGACACACTGAGCCTGCCCTGCCTGTCTCATTCTTATCAGGACCATCCTGTATTACAGAGGACGACACACTGAGCCTGCCCTGCCTGTCTCCTCTCATTATCATCAGGACCATCCTGTATTAGAGGATGACACACTGAGCCTGCCCTGCCTGTCTCCTCTCATTATTATCAGGACCATCCTGTATTACAGAGGACGACACACTGAGCCTGCCCTGCCTGTCTCATTATTATCAGGACCATCCTGTATTACAGAGGACGACACACTGAGCCTGCCCTGCCTGTCTCCTCTCATTATTATCAGGACCATCCTGTATTACAGAGGACAACCTACTGAGCCTGCCCTGCCTGTCTCCTCTCATTATTATCAGGACCATCCTGTATTACAGAGGATGACCTACTGAGCCTGCCCTGCCTGTCTCATCTCATTATTATCAGGACCATCCTGTATTACAGAGGACGACACACTGAGCCTGCCCTGCCTGTCTCCTCTCATTATCATCAGGACCATCCTGTATTAGAGGACGACACACTGAGCCTGCCCTGCCTGTCTCCTCTCATTATCATCAGGACCATCCTGTATTAGAGGATGACACACTGAGCCTGCCCTGCCTGTCTCCTCTCATTATTATCAGGACCATCCTGTATTACAGAGGACGACACACTGAGCCTGCCCTGCCTGTCTCCTCTCATTATTATCAGGACCATCCTGTATTACAGAGGACGACATACTGAGCCTGCCCTGCCTGTCTCCTCTCATTATTATCAGGACCATCCTGTATTACAGAGGACGACACACTGAGCCTGCCCTGCCTGTCTCCTCTCATTATCATCAGGACCATCCTGTATTACAGAGGACGACACACTGAGCCTGCCCTGCCTGTCTCCTCTCATTATCATCAGGACCATCCTGTATTACAGAGGACGACACACTGAGCCTGCCCTGCCTGTCTCATTCTTATCAGGACCATCCTGTATTACAGAGGACGACACACTGAGCCTGCCCTGCCTGTCTCCTCTCATTATCATCAGGACCATCCTGTATTAGAGGATGACACACTGAGCCTGCCCTGCCTGTCTCCTCTCATTATTATCAGGACCATCCTGTATTACAGAGGACGACACTGAGCCTGCCCTGCCTGTCTCATCTCATTATTATCAGGACCATCCTGTATTACAGAGGACGACACACTGAGCCTGCCCTGCCTGTCTCCTCTCATTATCATCAGGACCATCCTGTATTAGAGGACGACACACTGAGCCTGCCCTGCCTGTCTCCTCTCATTATCATCAGGACCATCCTGTATTAGAGGATGACACACTGAGCCTGCCCTGCCTGTCTCCTCTCATTATTATCAGGACCATCCTGTATTACAGAGGACGACACACTGAGCCTGCCCTGCCTGTCTCCTCTCATTATTATCAGGACCATCCTGTATTACAGAGGACGACACACTGAGCCTGCCCTGCCTGTCTCCTCTCATTATTATCAGGACCATCCTGTATTAGAGGATGACACACTGAGCCTGCCCTGCCTGTCTCCTCTCATTATCATCAGGACCATCCTGTATTACAGAGGACGACATACGGAGCCTGCCCTGCCTGTCTCCTCTCATTATTATCAGGACCATCCTGTATTACAGAGGACGACATACTGAGCCTGCCCTGCCTGTCTCCTCTCATTATTATCAGGACCATCCTGTATTACAGAGGACGACATACTGAGCCTGCCCTGCCTGTCTCCTCTCATTATTATCAGGACCATCCTGTATTACAGAGGACGACACACTGAGCCTGCCCTGCCTGTCTCCTCTCATTATCATCAGGACCATCCTGTATTACAGAGGACGACACACTGAGCCTGCCCTGCCTGTCTCATTATTATCAGGACCATCCTGTATTACAGAGGACGACACACTGAGCCTGCCCTGCCTGTCTCATTCTTATCAGGACCATCCTGTATTACAGAGGACGACACACTGAGCCTGCCCTGCCTGTCTCCTCTCATTATTATCAGGACCATCCTGTATTACAGAGGACGACACACTGAGCCTGCCTTGCCTGTCTCCTCTCATTATTATCAGGACCATCCTGTATTACAGAGGACGACACACTGAGCCTGCCCTGCCTGTCTCCTCTCATTATTATCAGGACCATCCTGTATTACAGAGGACGACACACTGAGCCTGCCCTGCCTGTCTCCTCTCATTATTATCAGGACCATCCTGTATTACAGAGGACGACACACTGAGCCTGCCCTGCCTGTCTCCTCTCATTATTATCAGGACCATCCTGTATTAGAGGACGACATACTGAGCCTGCCCTGCCTGTCTCCTCTCATTATTATCAGGACCATCCTGTATTACAGAGGACGACATACGGAGCCTGCCCTGCCTGTCTCCTCTCATTATTATCAGGACCATCCTGTATTACAGAGGACGACATACTGAGCCTGCCCTGCCTGTCTCCTCTCATTATTATCAGGACCATCCTGTATTACAGAGGACGACATACTGAGCCTGCCCTGCCTGTCTCCTCTCATTATTATCAGGACCATCCTGTATTACAGAGGACGACATACTGAGCCTGCCCCTTCTCATCATCAGGACCATCCTGTATTACAGAGGACGACACACTGAGCCTGCCCTGCCTGTCTCATTCTTATCAGGACCATCCTGTATTACAGAGGACGACATACTGAGCCTGCCCTGCCTGTCTCATCTCATTATTATCAGGACCATCCTGTATTACAGAGGACGACATACTGAGCCTGCCCTGCCTGTCTCCTCTCATTATCAGGACCATCCTGTATTACAGAGGACGACACACTGAGCCTGCCTTGCCTGTCTCATTATTATCAGGACCATCCTGTATTACAGAGGATGACACACTGAGCCTGCCCTGCCTGTCTCATTCTTATCAGGACCATCCTGTATTACAGAGGACGACATACTGAGCCTGCCCTGCCTGTCTCATTATTATCAGGACCATCCTGTATTACAGAGGACGACACACTGAGCCTGCCCTGCCTGTCTCCTCTCATTATTATCAGGACCATCCTGTATTACAGAGGACGACACACTGAGCCTGCCCTGCCTGTCTCATTCTTATCAGGACCATCCTGTATTACAGAGGACGACATACTGAGCCTGCCCTGCCTGTCTCCTCTCATTATTATCAGGACCATCCTGTATTACAGAGGACGACCCACTGAGCCTGCCCTGCCTGTCTCCTCTCATTATTATCAGGACCATCCTGTATTACAGAGGACGACACACTGAGCCTGCCCTGCCTGTCTCCTCTCATTATTATCAGGACCATCCTGTATTACAGAGGACGACACTGAGCCTGCCCTGCCTGTCTCATCTCATTATTATCAGGACCATCCTGTATTACAGAGGACGACACACTGAGCCTGCCCTGCCTGTCTCCTCTCATTATCATCAGGACCATCCTGTATTACAGAGGACGACACACTGAGCCTGCCCTGCCTGTCTCCTCTCATTATTATCAGGACCATCCTGTATTACAGAGGATGACACACTGAGCCTGCCCTGCCTGTCTCCTCTCATTATTATCAGGACCATCCTGTATTACAGAGGATGACACACTGAGCCTGCCTTGCCTGTCTCCTCTCATTCTTATCAGGACCATCCTGTATTACAGAGGACGACACACCTGAGCCTGCCCTGCCTGTCTCCTCTCATTATTATCAGGACCATCCTGTATTACAGAGGATGACACACTGAGCCTGCCCTGCCTGTCTCCTCTCATTATTATCAGGACCATCCTGTATTACAGAGGACGACATACTGAGCCTGCCCTGCCTGTCTCCTCTCATTATTATCAGGACCATCCTGTATTACAGAGGATGACACACTGAGCCTGCCCTGCCTGTCTCATTCTTATCAGGACCATCCTGTATTACAGAGGACGACATACTGAGCCTGCCCTGCCTGTCTCCTCTCATTATTATCAGGACCATCCTGTATTACAGAGGACGACACACTGAGCCTGCCCTGCCTGTCTCCTCTCATTATTATCAGGACCATCCTGTATTACAGAGGACGACCCACTGAGCCTGCCCTGCCTGTCTCCTCTCATTATTATCAGGACCATCCTGTATTACAGAGGACGACCCACTGAGCCTGCCCTGCCTGTCTCCTCTCATTATTATCCTCAACTGTATTCTTCCTCTGCACTTTGGGGCTTCAGTCTATACTTTGCTACTCTCAAGATCACCTTGATAATTCATTATAGTGACTTGCCAGTTGCTTACTTCCTCATATAGACGACCTGCACAGATCTAAACTTCAACCCACAATGGATAGGCTAAAAGAATATGCTCACACAGACAGCGATGACACTGACTCTACTCCTCGTGCTACGCAATCCGCACAAGGCAAAACACTAGATGGTGACTCCCAAAGGGACAACACTGAACCTGAGATGGATCCCGAGCCTACCTTACGCCAAGTCTCTACTCAATTGCTGGCGGCCATAAACACCTGTAAGACCTCATTAACAGGTAAAGTCGACGAAATAAAGATCGACGTCACCTTATTGCGTCAAGACATGCAAAACCTGCGGGGACGCATTGGAGAAATGGAGGACAGAGTCTCCCGGACAGAAGATAAACTCCGTCCATTGCTATCCGCACTCTCCTCCGCCTCTCGTAAACTTGAGGCTAACCACTCCTAGATGGATGATTTGGAAAATCGCATGCGGCTTAATAATCTACGCATTATTCGTCTCCCTGAAAAGGCCGAGGGACAGGCTCCTGAAACCTTCGCCGAAACATGGCTTAAAACCACGCTGGGAGACACGTCCTTCTCGTCATGCTTTATTGTTGAAAGAGCACACAGAGTCCCAGCTAAACCTCCTCCTCCGGGTGCAAGTCCTCAACCATTTTTGGCTAGATTGCTGAATTTTATAGAGACCGGGATACGGTTCTCCGCCTTGCTCGCCTGAAGGGACCGCTAAAGCACAACAACTCAATCGTCTCCATATTTCCTGATTTATTTTTTCCGCTGAATTGCAGAAACCACGTGCCACCTTTTATTGAAGTAAAGAAGACATTTCGAGACCGCGGCATTCTCTACTCTATGTCCTATCCAGCTCGTCTCCGAATCGTGGCTGATGGGAAGGTGGTCTTTCTGTATACTCCGGGAGAGGCGACTGGCTCCAGATGCATCCGCCACAACCTTGATTTGGACGCTGGGTGATGTACTACACATATGAGGATATTGCGGGGATGTATTTTTAGTTATCCATTTTGTATTGATTCTTCTTCCATGTTAGGGGTGAGAGGATATAAGGGAAATGTTTCCACATAGAGGGGTATTACCTCTCTCGACATTACCGTGGCATATCCACACCCTCCTAGTTCTACAACATATATTATACCGGATACATAACAAATGAGGAGATACTCAACACTTTGATATTAAGGTCCCTGGTCGCTCTCACCGAACATGCTTTGTCACATGCCTGACAAATCATGGTCAGGCATTCCCCATTTATCTCAAATTCAACCCTAATGTTACATCTTCTTAGGCTGGGTTCACACGAGCACATTAACGTCCGTAATGGACGGACGTATTTCGGCCGCAAGTACCGGTCCGAACACAGTGCAGGGAGCCGGGCTCCTAGCATCATAGTTATGTACGACGCTAGGAGTCCCTGCCTCTCCGTGGAACTGCTGTCCTGTACTGAAAACATGATTACAGTACGGGACAGTTGTCCTGCAGAGAGGCAGGGACTCCTAGCGTCGTACATCACTATGATAGGAGCCCGGCTCCCTGCACTGTGTTCGGACCGGGACTTGCGGCCGAAATACGTCCGTTAATTACGGACGTTAATGTGCTCGTGTGAACCCGGCCTTAGGGTCATTTTGTTTTTGCTATTCAGTGATACCCTGATAGGCTATTAACATTAGAACATAATACCATATGTCGCAAGTCAGCTCAATATTTCTTATGATCAGTTTCATGCCTACTATATATGCACTTACTGTTCTTTTCGCTGGTCATGGCTCAAACTTTAAAATATATATCATGGAATGTGCGTGGTTTGGGCACCCCCATAAACGTGCATCTGTGTTCTCTCATCTGAGGCGATCCGGTCCCCACATCATTGGTCTACAGGAGACCCACCTCACCTCTGATAAATCAGAATATCTACGGAAACCCTGGATTCAATGGTCCTGCCACTCATACCGTACCTCTTACTCTAGGGGGGTATCTATTCTTATTCATAGATCCATACGTTGGAACCCCATTCAAACCCGTAGAGACCCAGAGGGGCGATTTTTGTTTTTGTATATGCGGAAATCGATACAAGGCCCTACGTGCTTATCTGTCTTCCGCAGGCTAATCTGTATGTAATTCAGGCAGCTATTTCCTTTGCACATCAATTCCCGACCTCCTTTATAGTGTGTATGGGGGATTTCAATCAGGTTATGCATTCCTCCCTAGATAGATTTGGAACCTCCTCATCCCCGACCGCCTCTAATACTACTCCCTTATGTCGGCTGATGGATAGTGTGGGGTGGATCGACCTCTGGAGAACTCCTCACCCAGGAGAGGTAGAATACACTTGTCATTCGACAGGACGAGACACACTGTCCAGGACAGATTACTGATTTGGGTCCCCAAATGTATCTATTTACGTCTCTCAGATTACACACGATCTTAGGGGTATATCTGATCATAGCCCAGTATTGCTCCAGTTAACATTTCCAGGCAGATGTGTGCTGACCAACTGGAAATTTCATCCCTTTTGGTTAAAATTAATCGTATCGTGTGATCGCATACCAGATCAGATTGATCAATTTTTACAAATTAATGACTTGTCAATATCGTATACATTACGCTGGGATTCGTTCAAAGCATACCTTAGGGGCTGTTTGAGATCATCCATATCATATGTTAAGAAAACCTCAGCACGGGTGGAGAGGGAGTTGGAGGAACAGGTCTCAGCGGCAGAGACACAGTATATCGCAGACCCCACTGATACCCACAAGACGGCCTGGTTGAGCCTGACTCGGTTATACAAAAGGCAGCTTCATCTCAAGTCTAAACGCAAATTATTTTTTACCAGACAATACTATTTCGAAATGGGGAACCAATCTAGTCAATTACTGGCCCATCTTCTAAAACAAGCTAATGGTACTAACTCCGTATTGGGGATTTGGGACTCTGCTGGATCAGTCATCACAGAAGCTGGGCGTATCACATCGCGATTTAAGGAATACTATACTGAGTTATACAGTTCCTCAACCTCGCAATCTATGACTGATGGTTTAGAATATTGAAGTGACCTTACATTCCCAACGTTATCGGCTGACCAACAATCTATGTTAGAGGCCCCCTTTACACTTGAAGAAATACAAGAGGCTATCCGTGATATGGCTCTTAATAAATCCCCGTGCCTGGATGGCCTCCCAATTGAAATTTACCACAAATACATGGATAACATAGCTCCATTTCTCCTAGAAACTCTTAACCAGGCGTCCCACTTACACGCCCTCCCCCCTACGTTTTATGACGCTACCATTATAGTTCTTTTGAAACCTGGTAAGGAACCTCTTGATTGTGGTTCATATCGGCCCATATCGTTGGTCAATGTAGATTATAAAATACTGACAAAATTGCTGGCTAAGAGACTGGTGTTATCCTTTCCATCATACACGCAAATCAAACTGGATTAATGCCGGGGAAATCTACTAGTATCCATATCAGGAAGGTACAGGCCATTACACAATTGGGCTGGGCACATGACATGCAGTGGGCGATAGCCTCTCTGGACACCATGAAGGCTTTCGACTCGGTAGGCTGGCCGTTTTTGTGGGCCTGTCTGGAACGCTTTGGCTTCGGTCCTCAATTCTGTCAATGGATCAGGTTAATATATAAATCCCCTAAAGCTAACGTGGTGGTTAATAATGTTCCTTCTCTCCCTTTCTCTCTTTTTAGAGGCACCCGACAGGGGTGTCCGTTATCGCCTGCCCTGTTTGCTATTGCCATAGAAGCACTGGCGATCAGGCTTAGAGCCTCCCCGGATCTCACTGGTATAAACTGGAGGGGCAGAACTTCTGTGGTAGGCCTGTACGCAGATGACATGGTCCTTTTTTTAGATAACCCAAACTCCTCGTTTCATGTGGCCGCAAGGATACTTGACAACTTTTCACAGTACTCGGGTCTAAAAGTTAATTGGCAGAAATCGGCCATTTTATATACAGCCAGACACCCGACTCCAGATCCGTCAATGTTGCAATACGGCCTGGAAACCGTCTCTAGATTTAAATATTTAGGGGTGACTATAGTTCAGGACCATGGCCAGACTCTAGATACGTCCTTGACCCCATTATTGACTAAGGTTGGAGAAAAGTTTAAGACGTGGTCAAAACTACCGTTATCTGTAGCTGGGCGTATTAATTTGATCAAGATGGTGGTCCAACCTCAATGTAATTATATTTTGCAACACATGCCTGTTGTAGTCCCCATATCGTTCTTTAAATCCCTTAATACCTTAATAATACGATTTATATGGGGCTCCTCTAGGTCTAAACTTAATCTGGCTACATTACAACGACCAAAAATCGAGGGGGGAATGGCCTTGACGGATTTTTACTTGTACTACCTGGCGGGACAGCTCCGCAATATCCGGGATTGGGTACGGGACTCGCCCCCTATCTGACACAGATTATTACTTGGCCTCCCTAGTAGCAGGGAATAACCTGATTAGCTTCCTGGAATACCCTAAGTTTACTCCCCATACTGAACTACTTCCTATGCATAGCCTGGCACTGACGATCTGGCGCGCGTCCAAAGAACGACTTGCATACAATGATACGATTCCAGAACTTCCTCTGTGGCATAACCCTACATTACCACATATCCAGTCATACGCAGCTGTGGCGGGATCTGGGTATTACCCGATTGGGGGATGTGTATGATAATGGTCTGATCCTCACAGGTTAAAGAGACACTCCAGACTTACAATATCTGCAGTTGCGCCATGCTGTACAGGCTCAGTTTCCACCTCAATCAGATCAGCGTACCCTCTTATTGGCATACTGAAGTCTCAAGGACCCAAGGGTCTTATTACAGCTTTATATACCCATCTAATCTTGGCTAAAATGAGCTCTACTCCGCTCCCGGTCCTGACTAAGAGGAAATCCCAAATGCCAGACCTTTCATCGGAAGATCTGACGAACATCTCACACTTCTCAGCATCTCCGGCTATAAACAATAAGCTTATTCAGCTATACATTCTACCCCAATCAGACTACACCGTATGGGCAGAATACCCACCTCAGCATGCCATACATGTGGGCAACTAGAGGCAGATTTTTGGCACCTTATGTGGGAATGTTCATTCATATTGACATTTTGGACAAAGTTTTATGATGTTATTGTTCTATTACCTAATCCTCTGTTGTTCTTCCCGAAAATAGCCCTACTGGGACTTGTAGCTGAAGAACACGACACGTCACACTGGTGTTTTTATAAAGGAATCTTTATTTTTAGCAAGAAAAAAGCATAGCCGTGCACTGGATGGCAGACACTCTAATCTGTAATCTGGAGTATTGTACAGACACGGCTCCGTCCATGGCCTCGTGGAAACTGTTGGTCGATAATGTAATTGATTACGAGCCGCTGGTATATTCCCACAGGGGCCGCCCAGACAAACCTCAGGGAGTGGGGGAGCCAGTGGTTACATACCAGGGTAGTTCCTGCTGTTGACCCTCGTCCCATGATGGGGTAATTCAGCTTCCGAGGTCCGGGCAGGAGGTAAGATGCTGATATCCACGACCTTCTAGTGCCACGTAGGCGATCTCTTCTGTTTGGTTATATTTGGTTACTTATTCATTTTAATATAAATATATAATAAATCCTGCACCTTACTGTGTAACCGGCAATTGGCTGCCATGTATATGTTCTATATGTGACTGTATATGCTACATATGTGACTATATGCCATGTATATGTTCTATATGTGACGGTATATGCCATGTATATGTTCTATATGTGACTGTATATGCTACATATGTGACTATATGCCATGTATATGTTCTATATGTGACGGTATATGCTACATATGTGACTGTATATGCTACATATGTGACTGTATATGCCATGTATATGTTCTATATGTGACGGTATATGCTACATATGTGACTGTATATGCCATGTATATGTTCTATATGTGACGGTATATGCCATGTATATGTTCTATATGTGACTGTATATGCCATGTCGTCTTTCATACTGTTATACGCGGTCCAATTGCTGTGATACTTTGTATGTGATATTTTGAATAAACGAATTAAAAAAATAAATATATAAAAATGGTCATAACTTGGCCAAAAATGCTCGTTTTTGGAAAAAAAAAACAACGTTCCTGTTCTTTACATCACAGCGCCGATCACATGTAATAGGAGACGGGGGTGAGAATCTGGTGACAGCCGCTTTATAATATCGAAAATCATGAGCAACCCAAGTTATGTGGGCGCGAAATAAATGAGGGGCTGCAAGGACGTGTTCAGCAGTGTCTCCTGTAGAGTGTAAGCTCTTATGGTCAGCGGTGTCCTCTCTCCTGTAGAGTGTAAGCTCTTATGGTCAGCAGTGTCTCTCCTGTAGAGTGTAAGCTCTTATGGTCAGCAGTGTCTCTCCTGTAGAGTGTAAGCTCTTATGGTCAGCAGTGTCTCTCCTGTAGAGTGTAAGCTCTTATGGTCAGCAGTGTCTCTCCTGTAGAGTGTAAGCTCTTATGGTCAGCAGTGTCCTCTCTCCTGTAGAGTGTCAGCTCTTATGGTCAGCAGTGTCCTCTCTCCTGTAGAGTGTCAGCTCTTATGGTCAGCAGTGTCCTCTCTCCTGTAGAGTGTCAGCTCTTATGGTCAGCAGTGTCCTCTCTCCTGTAGAGTGTCAGCTCTTATGGTCAGCAGTGTCCTCTCTCCTGTAGAGTGTCAGCTCTTATGGTCAGCAGTGTCCTCTCTCCTGTAGAGTGTCAGCTCTTATGGTCAGCAGTGTCCTCTCTCCTGTAGAGTGTCAGCTCTTATGGTCAGCAGTGTCCTCTCTCCTGTAGAGTGTCAGCTCTTATGGTCAGCAGTGTCCTCTCTCCTGTAGAGTGTAAGCTCTTATGGTCAGCAGTGTCCTCTCTCCTGTAGAGTGTAAGCTCTTATGATCAGCAGGGTCCTCTCTCCTGTAGAGTGTAAGCTCTTATGGTCAGCAGTGTCTCTCCTGTAGAGTGTAAGCTCTTATGGTCAGCAGTGTCTCTCCTGTAGAGTGTAAGCTCTTATGGTCAGCAGTGTCTCTCCTGTAGAGTGTAAGCTCTTATGGTCAGCAGTGTCTCTCCTGTAGAGTGTAAGCTCTTATGGTCAGCAGTGTCTCTCCTGTAGAGTGTAAGCTCTTATGGTCAGCAGTGTCTCTCCTGTAGAGTGTAAGCTCTTATGGTCAGCAGTGTCTCTCCTGTAGAGTGTCAGCTCTTATGGTCAGCAGTGTCCTCTCTCCTGTAGAGTGTCAGCTCTTATGGTCAGCAGTGTCCTCTCTCCTGTAGAGTGTCAGCTCTTATGGTCAGCAGTGTCCTCTCTCCTGTAGAGTGTCAGCTCTTATGGTCAGCAGTGTCCTCTCTCCTGTAGAGTGTAAGCTCTTATGGTCAGCAGTGTCCTCTCTCCTGTAGAGTGTAAGCTCTTATGGTCAGCAGTGTCCTCTCTCCTGTAGAGTGTAAGCTCTTATGGTCAGCAGTGTCTCTCCTGTAGAGTGTAAGCTCTTATGGTCAGCGGTGTCCTCTCTCCTGTAGAGTGTAAGCTCTTATGGTCAGCGGTGTCCTCTCTCCTGTAGAGTGTAAGCTCTTATGGTCAGCGGTGTCCTCTCTCCTGTAGAGTGTAAGCTCTTATGGTCAGCAGTGTCCTCTCTCCTGTAGAGTGTCAGCTCTTATGGTCAGCAGTGTCCTCTCTCCTGTAGAGTGTCAGCTCTTATGGTCAGCAGTGTCCTCTCTCCTGTAGAGTGTAAGCTCTCCTGTAGAGTGTAAGCTCTTATGGTCAGCAGTGTCCTCTCTCCTGTAGAGTGTCAGCTCTTATGGTCAGCAGTGTCCTCTCTCCTGTAGAGTGTCAGCTCTTATGGTCAGCAGTGTCCTCTCTCCTGTAGAGTGTCAGCTCTTATGGTCAGCAGTGTCCTCTCTCCTGTAGAGTGTCAGCTCTTATGGTCAGCAGTGTCCTCTCTCCTGTAGAGTGTCAGCTCTTATGGTCAGCAGTGTCCTCTCTCCTGTAGAGTGTCAGCTCTTATGGTCAGCAGTGTCCTCTCTCCTGTAGAGTGTCAGCTCTTATGGTCAGCAGTGTCCTCTCTCCTGTAGAGTGTCAGCTCTTATGGTCAGCAGTGTCCTCTCTCCTGTAGAGTGTCAGCTCTTATGGTCAGCAGTGTCCTCTCTCCTGTAGAGTGTCAGCTCTTATGGTCAGCATGTTCCTTCTTCTCCCAGGTGCCGCCCCCTCATGCCGCGCTGCGTGAGTTACGGAGCTGGGTTGTCCGCCAGGATTCGGAGCTCGTTCTTCTTAATAAACCTCATGGTCTTCCTACACACGGTGAGTGTTTTCGGTATATGGGACATGATCCCCGGGTCCCTGCCTGTGCTCCCATAATTAGCCAATCATCTGTCCCCTACAGGGGGCCCCTCCATGCACCACAGCGTCACCTCTCTTCTCCCAGCGCTGTCAGAAATGATGTTTGGAAGAGGTGTGGAGCCGCTGCGAGTCTGTCATCGCCTGGACAAAGACACAACTGGAGCCTTAATCCTAGCACGAAGTTCAGAGGCTGCAGAACGTGTACAGAGACTAATGCGAGAACGCAGGATCCACAGAGTGTACTGGTGAGAGGTTGTCACAGCCCCGCCCCCTGTCACTGACAACCAGCCTGTATATCATGTGTGAGGTTGTCACAGCCCCGCCCCCTGTTACTGACATCCAGCCTGTATATTGTGTGTGAGGTCACAGCTCCGCCCCTATACCATGTGTGAGGTTGTCACAGCCCCGCCCCCTTGTTACTAACAACCAGCCTATATATCGTGCGTGAGAGGTTGTCACAGCCCCGCCCCCTGATGTCACTGTGTGCTTGGCACAGTTTAATTATTGTACAGATATGGCAAGCTGTGATCTCTCCTGGCTGTATTGCAGGGCAGTC
>NW_027464074.1:263898-293112 GCF_050947455.1 Rhinoderma darwinii
TCCCGGTCGGTGCGTGTGTCGTCCCCCTCCCTCCCTCCCGGTCGGTGCGTCTGTCGTCCCCCTCCCTCCCGGTCGGTGCGTGTGTCGTCCCCCTCCCTCCCGGTGTGTGTGTGTGTGTGTGTGTGTGTGTGTGTGTGTGTGTGTGTGTGTGTGTGTGTGTGTGTGTGTGTGTGTCTCTTATACGTGTGCTGGATCTAATACTCGTCTCCCTCCCTGCAGAAACTGGACCCCCCGCTGCTCCGCGCACTCTCTCTGAAGCCCCCTCAGACGCGGTCTCTCCTCCTCCACCTTCATGCTGCGCAGATAACCCTTCCCCCCACAGCTGGGAGTGACCCCATTATACTGCGCTGTCCTCCCCCCAAACACTTTCTGAGGACTCTCCGTAAACTGGAGCTCCCATCCCCCAGCTCCCGGAGCATTGAGGTTCCCCCAGTGGATGAGACTTCATAGTGGGGGATGGGAATGCGTTTTATTTATCATTACAGATACACCCCAAAAACTTCAAGCGTAATAAGCCCAGAGGAAGACGGCGCCGCTCATCATGATCATGGCGTTGGCGTTGACCAGCCGGGCGTGTTTGGGGTCTTCTCGGATATTGGGGAGTGCTGATCCTGAGTCTTTCGTTTCATAGAGTCCTGTGGAGAGAAGTTCCGCTGTTAGAGGAGACTTTATTGTATTTATACCTGTAGCGGCCGCTCACGGAAATTCTAACTTGAAATAAAACTTTCGACTTTTGTAACTTTGAAATGAATTATGTGGGAGGAGCGGGGGGGAGGGGGCTCGTGGGAGTTGGGGATGCTCTCGGACTCTTGCTCCACTCTGTTTTATGGCCGGTGGTAATGCAGGATATTTCCCACCATCTTTGTATCATCGTGTTCCGATTTATTCTTTATGGGATTCAGGTTGGAGAGAGAGAAAACAGGGTGGATGTGGTAACGGGGGGCGGAGGAAGTGGTGGGGGCGGGGTGTTGGATGTGGTAACGGGGGAGGGAGGGGCGGATGTGGTAACATATGCGGGACAGCTCCGGGGTGCAATCATCCGGTGCCGTCTTTAGGATCGGTGGTGAAAGGCTTTTTTTTATTTTCTAGTCTTTTGCACCGAGGTCGTCCTCCGGTTCTACCCAATACTCCTGGATGATTGTGAACACTGGAGCGCCCGGCCGGAGGCCTCTGTCTCCCTGGACCTGTCCTGATGACGGGGGAAATCTGCCGGACTCAAGGACTAGGACACTGTGGACCATAGAGCCGGGGACTCCTCACACATCAAGATGGAGTAAAGCCGATGAACCTGCGCAACCCGGTGATTTACTATAATGATGATCCTGAGCTTCATATCAACTCTACCCCGGGGTTATTACCTTAGAGGAGGGCCGGTCCCTCCCAACCCCCTTCCCCCCTATTTTCCAAAGAATTGCACTTTAGCCTGTGCCATATCCACAAGCCGGGAAGGCGGGGGCCACATAGTGATCTTTGGCTTTGTAAGGGTGGGCGTGGGTGGTGGGCGGCAGGCGTGGGCTCCTGTTGTGTCTGCAACATGTTCTGTAATAAATGTTTAGATTCCTGTAGTGTAATATTACGCTGCAACCTCAGGATCGTCGACAGAAGACGATGGGCGCTAGAACTGCAGCTAATGCCTCCCAGGGGTTGGAAACACACGGTCCCGCTCAGAGTTTTCATTCTACCTGGATTCCCCATTTCCTCCCGTGGTTCCTGACTGTGTCGGAGGCTGAAGATCAAGCGATGGAGCTGTGAAGAGACAAGACGGAGAGCGATGGTTGGAATCGTTGTATTGTGGAGACATTGTGATACCGGGGCCGCGAGACCCTCCAGCCGGGGCCGCACTTTTCCTTCCTTCTCGGGGGCTGACGATGTAACAATAGAAGATACATCCCGTGGCGGGGTCCTGGAGATACATTGTGCGGCCCCTTCAACCCACACATTTTTCTCTACACTTTTTAGATTTGCCTTTTTTATTTCATGAACAGAGAAAATACTGTGTGAAATGAGCGGCAAGGAGAGGAGAGAAGCCCGGATTGTATCTCCAGCGGAAGAGCGCGCAAATGTGGAAAAATCAGGCCTAGAGGTGATTCATGTGGCTGGACGTGGCTCTGTTCATGAGGCCCGAGACTGAGAACGTGGAGCTATGTGCCACCCAACAGCGGTCTTCTCCCTTATGCCTCTGTAATACGGCGTCCGATGGAGCGTGCCACCATTTTGTTTTCTTAAACTTACACAGTGTAAACCTCAGTATAAGGGGCGGCTGCCTACACATCTCCGGGCGCTGCAGAACTTGTATAGAGTCATGGCGTGGCCGTGTACCCGCTGCTCAAGTCCTTCACCCACAGAATTACTGGCGGATTAAACTGCATTCAAAAACCGCTTCTCAAAATGCTAAAAGTTTTTCAAATATAACCGCCACTAACCACAAAACTGCCTCAAAAACACCACAAACCAAAATGCGTGTGTAGTAAGTTTTGTCTTTTACTATAGACTTTACTGTAACGTCCGGCCGCATGAGAAACGCAGTGTGGGAATCCAGCCGTAAAGGGGTCGTCCGAGATTCCATCATATTTTCAATAACCCCTTTAATGCTTCTAAGCTATAAATGTAAACACATCTGTAATATTCTTACATGTTCCAAAGTGGCCCCGTCTCCAGATCCTGCCGCGGGGAACGTGACGGGTGACGTCTCTCTCTGCTCTGGCTCTGCCGCTTTATCTTGAATTCTTTGCCGGGTAGACGACACGTCACTCGGTCTATATCGACTTGTTCTGCTTAACAGCTTCTAACGCGCATGCGCTGTCACTGCTGTTTGCTGTTCTCGCGGTCCCTGTTGTCGAGATAACAGCAGGGGCCGCGCATGCGCGTTACAACAGAACAAGCCGATATAGACCACGTCATAAGTGACGTCTCGTCTACCCGGCAAAGAATTCAAGATAAAGCGGCAGAGCAGAGAGAGACGTCACCCGTCACGTTCCCCGCGGCAGGATCTGGAGACGGGGCCACTTTGGAACATGTAAGAATATTACAGATGTGTTTACATTTATAGCTTAGAAGCATTAAAGGGGTTATTGAAAATAAGATGGAATCTCGGACGACCCCTTTAAACATGAAATGGTCACAGAGAGCGACCCGACCACTAATATCCCAACTCTTGGAAACCTACGCAGACTTACCTGTGATTCTGGAATTGGAGGGGTGCAGTAAGACACCCCTAGAATAACGAGTGCAGTACAAAAGAAAAGGATTATGGCAAAGTACAGGTAATGCACTCCACAAATCAGGGCTGGGCAGGAGCTGGGGGCGGAGCAGCTTCCAGAACCAAACACAAATTCTGGCACCAGCCGGCAGAGACCCAGCACGAGCCCCCCAATTAGACCCCAGAATGCCCCCTGCAAAGAAAAAAAAACAAAGTGAGGAGAGGGGTTCACTAACTTATGACCTAAATATATAACTGCAAAACAAGTGAGCACATAAAAAGCAATAATCAAACACGTGGAAACCTCTATACAGCGCTATAATCAGACACGTGGAAACCTCTATACAGCGCTATAATCAGACACGTGGAAACCTCTATACAGCACTATAATCAGACACGTGGAAACCTCTATACAGTGCTATAATCACACGTGGAAACCTATACAGCGCTATAATCAGACACATGGAAACCTCTATACAGCGCTATAATCAGACACGTGGAAACCTCTATACAGCGCTATAATCAGACACGTGGAAACCTCTATACAGCGCTATAATCAGACACGTGGAAACCTCTATACAGCGCTATAATCACACGAGGAAACCTATACAGCGCTATAATCAGACACGTGGAAACCTCTATACAGCGCTATAATCACACGAGGAAACCTATACAGCGCTATAATCAGACACGTGGAAACCTCTATACAGCGCTATAATCAGACACGTGGAAACCTCTATACAGTGCTATAATCAGACACGTGGAAACCTATACAGCGCTATAATCCGACACGTGGAAACCACTATACAGCGCTATAATCACACGTGGAAACCTCTATACAGCGCTATAATCACACGTGGAAACCTCTATACAGCGCTATAATCACACGTGGAAACCTCTATACAGCGCTATAATCACATGTGGAAACCTCTATACAGCGCTATAATCAGGCACATGGAAACCTCTATACAGCGCTATAATCAGACACGTGGAAACCTCTATACAGCGCTATAATCACACGTGGAAACCTATACAGCGCTATAATCAGACACGTGGAAACCTCTATACAGCGCTATAATCACACGAGGAAACCTCTATACAGCGCTATAATCAGACACGTGGAAACCTCTATATAGCGCTATAATCCGACACGTGGAAACCACTATACAGCGCTATAATCACACGTGGAAACCTCTATACAGCGCTATAATCACATGTGGAAACCTCTATACAGCGCTATAATCAGACACGTGGAAACCTATACAGCGCTATAATCCGACACGTGGAAACCACTATACAGCGCTATAATCACACGTGGAAACCTCTATACAGCGCTATAATCAGACACATGGAAACCTCTATACAGCGCTATAATCAGACACGTGGAAACCTCTATACAGCGCTATAATCAGACACGTGGAAACCTCTATACAGTGCTATAATCACACGTGGAAACCTATACAGCGCTATAATCAGACACGTGGAAACCTCTATACAGCGCTATAATCACACGAGGAAACCTCTATACAGCGCTATAATCAGACACGTGGAAACCTCTATATAGCGCTATAATCCGACACGTGGAAACCACTATACAGCGCTATAATCACACGTGGAAACCTCTATACAGCGCTATAATCACATGTGGAAACCTCTATACAGCGCTATAATCAGACACGTGGAAACCTATACAGCGCTATAATCCGACACGTGGAAACCACTATACAGCGCTATAATCACACGTGGAAACCTCTATACAGCGCTATAATCACACGTGGAAACCTCTATACAGCGCTATAATCACATGTGGAAACCTCTATACAGCGCTATAATCACATGTGGAAACCTCTATACAGCGCTATAATCAGACACATGGAAACCTCTATACAGCGCTATAATCAGACACGTGGAAACCTCTATACAGCGCTATAATCACATGTGGAAACCTCTATACAGCGCTATAATCACACGTGGAAACCTCTATACAGCGCTATAATCACATGTGGAAACCTCTATACAGTGCTATAATCAGACACGTGGTACATTACACAGGTAATGTATAGGAGGCATTATGTATATATAGCCTGTGATGGGTGTTGTATATATATATATATATATATATATATATATATATATATATGTGTGTGTGTGTGACAGGTAATGTATAGAATATGTGATGTATAGCTGGTGATGGGTTGGGGTTATATATATATATGACAGGTAACATATAGGAGGTGTGATGTATATCTGGTGATGGGTAGGTTATATATATATATATATATATATACAGTGAAGGAAATAAGTATTTGATCCCTTGCTGATTTTGTAAGTTTGCCCACTGTCAAAGACATGAACAGTCTAGAATTTTTAGGCTAGGTTAATTTTACCAGTGAGAGATAGATTATATAAAAAAAAACAGAAAATCACATTGTCAAAATGATCTCTATTTATTTGCATTGTGCACAGAGAAATAAGTATGTGACCCCCTACCAACCATTAAGAGTTCAGCCTCCTCCAGACCAGTTACTGCTCCAAATCAACTTGGTGCCTGCATTATAGACAGCTCTTACATGGTCACCTGTATAAGAGACTCCTGTCCACAGACTCAATGATCAGTCTGACTCTAACCTCTACAACATGGGCAAGACCAAAGAGCTTTCTAAGGATGTCAGGGACAAGATCATAGACCTGCACAAGGCTGGAATGGGCTACAAAACCATAAGTAAGACGCTGGCTGAGAAGGAGACAACTGTTGGTGCAATAGTAAGAAAATGGAAGACATACAAAATGACTGTCAATCGACATCGATCTGGGGCTCCATGCAAAATCTCACCTCGTGGGGTATCCTTGATCCTGAGGAAGGTGAGAGCTCAGCCAAAAACTACACGGGGGGAACTTGTCAATGATCTCAAGGCAGCTGGGACCACAGTCACCAAGAAAACCATTGGTAACACATTACAATCCTGCAGTGCCCGCAAGGTCCCCCTGCTCAAGAAGGCACATGTACAGGCCCGTCTGAAGTTTGCAAATGAACATCTGGATGATTCTGAGAGTGATTGGGAGAAGGTGCTGTGGTCAGATGAGACTAAAATTGAGCTCTTTGGCATTAACTCAACTCGCCGTGTTTGGAGGAAGAGAAGTGCTGCCTATGACCCAAAGAACACCGTCCCCACTGTCAAGCATGGAGGTGGAAACATTATGTTTTGGGGGTGTTTCTCTGCTAAGGGCACAGGACTACTTCACCGCATCAATGGGAGAATGGATGGAGCCATGTACCGTCAAATCCTGAGTGACAACCTCCTTCCCCCCACCAGGACATTAAAAATGACTCGTGGCTGGGTCTTCCAGCACGACAATGACCCGAAACATACAGCCAAGGCAACAAAGGAGTGGCTCAAAAAGAAGCACATTAAGGTCATGGAGTGGCCTAGCCAGTCTCCAGACCTTAATCCCATCGAAAACTTATGGAGGGAGCTGAAGATCCGAGTTGCCAAGCGACAGCCTCGAAATCTTAATGATTTACAGATGATCTGCAAAGAGGAGTGGGCCAAAATTCCATCTAACATGTGTGCAAACCTCATCATCAACTACAAAAAACGTCTGACTGCTGTGCTTGCCAACAAGGGTTTTGCCACCAAGTATTAAGTCTTGTTTGCCAAAGGGATCAAATACTTATTTCTCTGTGCACAATGCAAATAAATATATATCATTTTGACAATGTGATTTTCTATTTTTTTTTTTATATAATCTATCTCTCACTGGTAAATTTAACCTAGCCTAAAAATTCTAGACTGTTCATGTCTTTGACAGCGGGCAAACTTACAAAATCAGCAAGGGATCAAATACTTATTTCCTTCACTGTATATATATATATGTAACAGGTAATGTATAGGAGGTGTGATGTATAGCTGGTGATGGGTTGGGGTTATATATATATGTGACAGGTAATGTATAGAAAATGTGATGTATAGCTGGTGATGGGTAGGTTATATATATATATATATATATATATATGACAGGTAATGTATAGGAGATGTGATGTATAGCTGGTGATGGGTAGGTTATATATATATGACAGGTAATGTATAGGAGATGTGATTTATAGCTGGTGATGGGTAGGATATATATATATATATATATATATATGTGACAGGTAATGTATAGGAGGTGTGATGTATAGCTGGTGATGGGTAGGTTATATATATATGACAGGTAATGTATAGGAGGTGTGATGTATAGCTGGTGATGGGTAGGGGTTATATATATATATATATATATATATATATATATGACAGGTAATGTATAGGAGGTGTGATGTATAGCTGGTGATGGGTAGGTTATATATATATATATATGACAGGTAATGTATAGGAGGTGTGATGTATAGCTGGTGATGGGTAGGTTGTATATATATGACAGGTAATGTATAGGAGGTGTGATATATAGCTGGTGATGGGTAGGGGTTATATATATATATATATATGTGACAGGTAATGTATAGGGGGTGTGATGTATAGCTGGTGATGGGTAGGTTATATAGATGTGACAGGTAATGTATAGGAGGTGTGATGTATAGCTGGTGATGGGTAGGGGTTATATATATATATATATGACAGGTAATGTATAGGAGGTGTGATGTATAGCTGGTGATGGGTTGGGGTTATATATATATATATGTGACAGGTAATGTATAGGAGGTGTGATGTATAGCTGGTGATGGGTAGGATATATATATATATATATATGTGACAGGTAATGTATAGGGGGTGTGATGTATAGCTGGTGATGGGTAGGTTATATAGATGTGACAGGTAATGTATAGGAGGTGTGATGTATAGCTGGTGATGGGTAGGGGTTATATATATATATATGACAGGTAATGTATAGGAGGTGTGATGTATAGCTGGTGATGGGTTGGGGTTATATATATATATATGTGACAGGTAATGTATAGGAGGTGTGATGTATAGCTGGTGATGGGTAGGATATATATATATATATATGTGACAGGTAATGTATAGGAGGTGTGATGTATAGCTGGTGATGGGTAGGGGTTATATATATATATGTGACAGGTAATGTATAGGAGATGTGATGTATAGCTGGTGATGGGTAGGGGTTATATATATATATATATATATATATATATATATATGTGACAGGTAATGTATAGGAGGTGTGATGTATAGCTGGTGATGGGTAGGGGTTATATATATATATGTGACAGGTAATGTATAGGAGATGTGATGTATAGCTGGTGATGGGTAGGGGTTATATATATATGTGACAGGTAATGTATAGTAGATGTGATGTTTAGCTGGTGATGGGTAGGGGTTATATATATATATATATATATATATATATATATATATATATATATGTGACAGGTAATGTATAGGAGGTGTGATGTATAGCTGGTGATGGGTAGGGGTTATATATATATATATATATATATATATATATATATATATATATATATATATATATATATATGTGACAGGTAATGTATAGGAGATGTGATGTATAGCTGGTGATGGGTAGGTTATATATATATGTGACAGGTAATGTATAGGAGGTGTGATGTATAGCTGGTGATGGGTAGGTTATATATATATATATATGACAGGTAATGTATAGGAGGTGTGATGTATAGCTGGTGATGGGTAGGTTGTATATATATGACAGGTAATGTATAGGAGGTGTGATATATAGCTGGTGATGGGTAGGGGTTATATATATATATATATATATATATATGTGACAGGTAATGTATAGGAGGTGTGATGTATAGCTGGTGATGGGTAGGATATATATATATATATATATGTGACAGGTAATGTATAGGAGGTGTGATGTATAGCTGGTGATGGGTAGGGGTTATATATATATATGTGACAGGTAATGTATAGGAGATGTGATGTATAGCTGGTGATGGGTAGGGGTTATATATATTATATATATGTGACAGGTAATGTATAGGAGGTGTGATGTATAGCTGGTGATGGGTAGGGGTTATATATATATATGTGACAGGTAATGTATAGGAGATGTGATGTATAGCTGGTGATGGGTAGGGGTTATATATATATGTGACAGGTAATGTATAGTAGATGTGATGTTTAGCTGGTGATGGGTAGGGGTTATATATATATATATATATATATATGTGACAGGTAATGTATAGGAGGTGTGATGTATAGCTGGTGATGGGTAGGGGTTATATATATATATATATATATATATATATATATATATATATATATATATATATGTGACAGGTAATGTATAGGAGATGTGATGTATAGCTGGTGATGGGTAGGTTATATATATATGTGACAGGTAATGTATAGGAGGTGTGATGTATAGCTGGTGATGGGTAGGTTATATATATATATATATGACAGGTAATGTATAGGAGGTGTGATGTATAGCTGGTGATGGGTAGGTTGTATATATATGACAGGTAATGTATAGGAGGTGTGATATATAGCTGGTGATGGGTAGGGGTTATATATATATATATATATATATATATGTGACAGGTAATGTATAGGAGGTGTGATGTATAGCTGGTGATGGGTAGGTTATATAGATGTGACAGGTAATGTATAGGAGGTGTGATGTATAGCTGGTGATGGGTAGGGGTTATACTATATATATATGACAGGTAATGTATAGGAGGTGTGATGTATAGCTGGTGATGGGTTGGGGTTATATATATATATATGTGACAGGTAATGTATAGGAGGTGTGATGTATAGCTGGTGATGGGTAGGATATATATATATATATATATATATATATATACTATATATGTGACAGGTAATGTATAGGAGGTGTGATGTATAGCTGGTGATGGGTAGGGTTATATATATATATGTGACAGGTAATGTATAGGAGATGTGATGTATAGCTGGTGATGGGTAGGGGTTATATATATATATATATATATATATATATATATATATATATGTGACAGGTAATGTATAGGAGGTGTGATGTATAGCTGGTGATGGGTAGGGGTATATATATATGTGACAGGTAATGTATAGTAGATGTGATGTTTAGCTGGTTGATGGGTAGGGGTTATATATATATATGTGACAGGTAATGTATAGGAGGTGTGATGTATAGCTGGTGATGGGTAGGGGTTATATATATATATATATATATATATATGACAGGTAATATATAGGAGGTGTGATGTATAGCTGGTGATGGGTAGGGGTTATATATATATATATATATATATATATATGACAGGTAATGTATAGGAGGTGTGATGTATAGCTGGTGATGGGTTGGGGTTATATATATATATATGTGACAGGTAATGTATAGGAGGTGTGATGTATAGCTGGTGATGGGTAGGATATATATATATATATATATATATATATATGTGACAGGTAATGTATAGGAGGTGTGATGTATAGCTGGTGATGGGTAGGGGTTATATATATATGTGACAGGTAATGTATAGGAGGTGTGATGTATAGCTGGTGATGGGTAGGGGTTATATATATATATATATGACAGGTAATCTATAGGAGGTGTGATGTATAGCTGGTGATGGGTAGGGGTTATATATATATATATATATATATATATATGACAGGTAATGTATAGGAGGTGTGATGTATAGCTGGTGATGGGTAGGTTATATATATATATATATATATATATATATATATGTGACAGGTAATGTATAGGAGGTGTGATGTATAGCTGGTGATGGGTAGGGGTTATATATATATATATGACAGGTAATGTATAGTAGATGTGATGTTTAGCTGGTGATGGGTAGGGGTTATATATATATGTGACAGGTAATGTATAGGAGGTGTGATGTATAGCTGGTGATGGGTTGGGGTTATATATATATATGTGACAGGTAATGTATAGGAGGTGTGATGTATAGCTGGTGATTGGTAGGTTATATATATATATATATATATATATATATATATGTGACAGGTAATGTATAGGAGGTGTGATGGGTCGGGGTTATATATATATATGTGTGACAGGTAATGTATAGGAGGTGTGATGTATAGCTGGTGATGGGTAGGATATATATATATATATATATATATATGTGACAGGTAATGTATAGGAGGTGTGATGTATAGCTGGTGATGGGTAGGGGTTATATATATATATGTGACAGGTAATGTATAGGAGATGTGATGTATAGCTGGTGATGGGTAGGGGTTATATATATATATATATATATATATATGTGACAGGTAATGTATAGGAGGTGTGATGTATAGCTGGTGATGGGTAGGGGTTATATATATATGTGACAGGTAATGTATAGTAGATGTGATGTTTAGCTGGTGATGGGTAGGGGTTATATATATATATGTGACAGGTAATGTATAGGAGGTGTGATGTATAGCTGGTGATGGGTAGGGGTTATATATATATATATATATATATATATATATATGACAGGTAATGTATAGGAGGTGTGATGTATAGCTGGTGATGGGTAGGGGTTATATATATATATATATGACAGGTAATGTATAGGAGGTGTGATGTATAGCTGGTGATGGGTTGGGGTTATATATATATATATATGTGACAGGTAATGTATAGGAGGTGTGATGTATAGCTGGTGATGGGTAGGATATATATATATATATATATATATATATATATGTGACAGGTAATGTATAGGAGGTGTGATGTATAGCTGGTGATGGGTAGGGGTTATATATATATGTGACAGGTAATGTATAGTAGATGTGATGTTTAGCTGGTGATGGGTAGGGGTTATATATATATATGTGACAGGTAATGTATAGGAGGTGTGATGTATAGCTGGTGATGGGTAGGGGTTATATATATATATATATATATATATATATATGACAGGTAATGTATAGGAGGTGTGATGTATAGCTGGTGATGGGTAGGGGTTATATATATATATATGACAGGTAATGTATAGGAGGTGTGATGTATAGCTGGTGATGGGTTGGGGTTATATATATATATATGTGACAGGTAATGTATAGGAGGTGTGATGTATAGCTGGTGATGGGTAGGGGTTATATATATATGTGACAGGTAATGTATAGGAGGTGTGATGTATAGCTGGTGATGGGTAGGGGTTATATATATATATATGACAGGTAATCTATAGGAGGTGTGATGTATAGCTGGTGATGGGTAGGGGTTATATATATATATATATATATGACAGGTAATGTATAGGAGGTGTGATGTATAGCTGGTGATGGGTAGGTTATATATATATATATATATATATATATGTGACAGGTAATGTATAGGAGGTGTGATGGGTCGGGGTTATATATATATATATATATATATATATATAGTGTAACATATAGTTGATGTCTTTATATGATGTGTAGGTTTTCTATATAGATATCGGAGGGCTTTCTGTTCGTGCGGGGGTCGCTCTATGAATTCTGGTCTTACCGTTTCATTGACTCTTTTCACAAACAGCGCCAGGAAGAATACGGCTGCGATTGGTGGCGCCAAGAAACTTGCCACAGACTGAATATAGTCAAACAACTGTCCTCCCTGAGCAGCTTGGACAACGGGAATCCATGCGATGCTGAAAGCCACGAGGAAAACCGTCCACACCCTGAGAGAGAAGCGGATAAGGCGGTGGTGACGCTTCTCTCTAATATTTGCCCCTCACCTCCGGACTGCTGATTTGTCACGCACCTCCCCACCAGAAGCAGCTCCTTCTCTGCAGCCTGCGGCCTCAGCTTCCTCCAGACGTCCATTGTGAACAGAGTCCCGCTACTATTAAAGATGGAGGCGAGACTGCTCATGAGAGCGGCCAACATCACCGCAAGCATCAGACCCCGGAGACCTGAGCGGGAGAAGACACACCGTCAGCGCAGGAGTAGAAGGGTCAGTCATCGTCCTACAGGGCATTACTGGGACTAGTAACGACTCAGGGCGAGGACGTAGCTCTGACTGTGGGGACCAACTGTGGGGACCGACTGTGGGGTCTGACTGTGGGCTCCGACTGTGGGGACTGACTGTGGGCTCTGACTGTGGGGACTGACTGTGGGGTCTGACTGTGGGGACCGACGGTGGGGACCGACGGTGGGGACCGACGGTGGGGACCGACGGTGGGGTCTGACTGTGGGGACTGACTGTGGGGTCTGACTGTGGGGACTGACTGTGGGGTCAATCTAATATCAGACTAAGAGAAGCTGGCCGGATGGCTCCAGACTCTCATCACACCTCAGCGTCACTTTTAGGTCACTTGATCTTTAATTTTTTTGTCTCTAAAATGACATGTGAACCTCATCTCGTGTGCGGGGTCCAGTGCTGGGGGAGGGTCAGCACTTGGTGACTGGTTTGATTTTTGCTGCCACTAAAGACAAGTTTATTCCACGTAGAATTTGTGGCCCGCATGACGTCCGCAGTCCACGATTTACGCACCGCTCGGCATCAGCTCTACAACCAGCTTTGGATAAGCAATGTTTGAACACCCAATCTCCGCGCCACAGATCCTCCGGCACTCGGATGGCACAACGCAGGCAACTTCATCTGAAACAACAAAACACACGATGGGTCGTACCGAGGCCGCGCGAGCATTAACACGTCTATTCAGCAGGGTCACTAGAATTCTTATTACTGCTCTTATTATTACATTTATACAGCTCCCAAATTTTGCACACATTTATTCGATAATATAGACCTTTATAATGGTTGGAGTTCTGTTTTTCTGATACAGAGCTCCAAATCCCCTGCTCCCTTCAGGCAATTTTGACATATTAATCTCTCTGCCAGTAGCTTCCACTAGGTGGAGCTCACTGCATACAGATCTTCACACCTCCGATTGAACTCAATACTGGCTGTATAAATCTATGTAAGGAGCTCCCCTAGTGGTGGCTACAGCGTTTTTCATGTAACTCAGTGGCTGCTTCTTCCAATCTGCACCATTCCTGCCCCTTCCACCTCTCCGCCCCGTGGCCCCTGCTTGGGCTGCATTTGCTCTTAAATGTTTATTGCCCAGGTCTATGTTTCAATAAAGCCATAAAAAAGTAGTTTATGATGAACACGTGGAAAGAACCTGATGCCATTCGCTGGCTGTGACCATGTGACATATACATCTTACCTGGATACAAGACTCGACTGATCATCCCGGGCATGACCATGAGGAACATGGGGAGAATCTTCAGATAGCCGCATAACACGCAACCCAACTTCACGTGTGTTAGAGAACGGGCGGCCAGACAGCGCTGGACAATCACCTAAAACAAGAGGGAAACAGACAATGTGCAGGACCGTCCAGGCAGCGGGAGCGCACGATGATTGGTTTATCCTGCTCTGTACAATGGCACCAAAATCTTACAGACCGAAAACACAGGACCGCGGAGGGGGGTCCACGCAGACCAGACATGAAGGACGGATTACGCTTTGACAGACAATGAAGCACTTACCTGGTCACTGCACCAGTACCACGTGGAAACAATGGTCAGTCCCACCATCACAGCTGGCCATGGGCAGGTCCCCAGAGTAGGCGTCACGCAACAGGTGGAGAGCATCAGGCCGGGGGGGACGCACAATGAGCGGAGACATTACCCAAATGACGGGGAACGGCGCCCATGTATTTCTCCATTAGCGCATCATAGCCCCCGACCTCCAGGAACGCTGCACGGGAAACAGCAGTAGGGGAGTCAATAAACTGCGGCAAAAGCCACTGGAAGAATCTTACTAACCGCCAAAAATCATAGAGGATCAATTCCAACAACGGAACAGAGAAGAACAGACCCCAAAAAGACGAAATATCGGTAAATGATCCCGGTGTGAGAAGCAGCGGTAACCCCAATAACGCACTCACCCTGTTCACATCACGCTTTTACATCCGGTTCTACGCTTCAGTAACATTTACCTTTCAAACAGGACCCAAAAAAATGGTGCTCCAGAGTGTGGACGAGCGGGATCCAGAGCCATTATTTTATTGTTTGTTTACATTAGAAGTCAATGGCAATAGATTATAGATGATAGATTATAGATGATAGATTATAGATTGGCCTCGCGATTTACAGGAACTTCATTTCTAATCTTAAAAAAACAAAAAGAAAACCCGTATCTCACCGCAGGATGCAAAATGATGATGTGAACAGGGGCTTAAGCCGCAGTGCGGCCCGGGGTATGGACAAAACACAACGGATTCTCTAAACCAGAAAATCATTGATATGAAGAAATATTTCACCGACACAACAAAAAAAGAAAATATTGTAATGAGGTGGAACCAGTGCCGACGTCCGCGAGATTCAGCACGAACCGCAGAAACGTGGCAATAACGCAGAAAGAATTATTAACAACCTCGTCTGGGATTGAGCCCATTCTATTCTTCAGGCAACAATCACCTGTAAACCTGGATAAGATCATGAATAAATGGAAAACCAAATGTGTGGACTCACCAAATCCAGCAAGGACCGCAAGATCCACCGATGATGACAAAAGTCTGAACTGTATCTGTATACATGAGAGCAGCGAGACCCCCTACAGAGAGAAAGACCCTTATAAACCGAGATATAATATACTATGGGGGAGGGGAGAGCATCTACAGAGATATAATATACTATGGGGGAGGGGAGATCATCTACAGAGATATAATATACTATGGGGGAGAGGAGATCATCTACAGAGATATAATACACTATGGGGGAGGGGGGATCATCTACAGAGATATAATATTATACACTATGTGGCCCCCTGACTCCTGTATGAACTTTTTTTTTACATTTAATTCCAATACTATGGGCGTTGATATGAAGTTGGGCTCCATTTTGTTTTTTTTAACAGCCTTTCCACAAGATATTGTGGTGTATTTGGGAGGTCGGGCACTGATGTTAGGAGGGAGGGGGGGGGGGGTCTACCTCACTGGGATTGAGGTCTTGGCTTTGTTCAGCCGCTCAGATTCTTCCACACCAATCTGGTCATGCCGTGTCTTTATGGGGCTTTGAGTATTGGGGCGCAGTCATGCTGAACACCAAACACCACAAACTTGGGCACCCACTTCTGTAGTTTTTCTTTTTTTGTTGGGGCATTAATTCCCCTTTACTGGACTTATACATGAACAACTATAATCCAGATGATGAAGGGTTAATAGGTGAAAACTGGCTGGTGGGACAATGAAAATGTCAGGACAGGGATTCTCTCTCCTCGTTCTGTAGGTTTCCTAGGATAACACTTTACCAGTCACTGTCTATATCCCCCCCCCCCCCGAGGACAGGGATTCGCAGATTCTCTCTCCTCGTTCTGTAGGTTTCCTAGGATAACACTTTACCAGTCACTGTGTCTATCCCCCCCCCCGAGGACAGGGATTCGCTCTCCTCGTTCTGTAGGTTTCCTAGGATAATACTTTACCAGTCACTGTGTCTATCCCCCCCCCCGAGGACAGGGATTCTCTCTCCTCGTTCTGTCGGTTTCCTAGGATAATACTTTACCAGTCACTGTGTATATCCCCCCCCCCCGAGGACAGGGATTCGCTCTCCTCGTTCTGTCGGTTTCCTAGGTTAATACTTTACCAGTCACTGTGTCTATCCCCCCCCCGAGGACAGGGATTCGCTCTCCTCGTTCTGTCAGTTTCCTAGGATAATACTTTTCCAGTCACTGTGTATATCCCCCCCCAAGGACAGCGATTCGCTCTCCGCATTCTGTAGGTTTCCTAGGATAATACTTTACCAGTCACTGTGTCTATCCCACCCCCCGAGGACAGGGATTCGCTCTCCTCGTTCTGTAGGTTTCCAAGGATAACACTTTACCAGTCACTGTGTCTATCCCCCCCTCCGAAGACAGGGATTCGCTCTCCTCGTTCTGTCGGTTTCCTAGGATAATACTTTACCAGTCACTGTGTCTATCCCCCCCCCCGAGGATAGGGATTCTCTCTCCTCATTCTGTAGGTTTCCTAGTTTAACACTTTACCAGTCACTGTGTCTATCCCCCCCCCCCGAGACAGGGATTCTCTCTCCTCGTTCTGTTGGTTTCCTAGGATAATACTTCACCAGTCACTGTGTATATCCCCCCCCACCGAGGACAGGTATTCGCTCTCCTCGTTCTGTTGGTTTCCTAGGATAACACTTTACCAGTCACTGTGTATATCCCCCCCACGAGGACAGGGATTCTCTCTCCTCGTTCTGTTGGTTTCCTAGGGTAACACTTTACCAGTCACTGTGTCTATCCCCCCCCCCCGAGGACAGGGATTCTCTCTCCTCGTTCTGTCGGTTTCCTAGGATAATACTTTACCAGTCACTGTGTATATCCCCCCCCCCGAGGACAGGGATTCTCTCTCCTCGTTCTGTTGGTTTCCTAGGATAATACTTCACCAGTCACTGTGTATATCCCCCCCCCCCCGAGGACAGGTATTCGCTCTCCTCGTTCTGTTGGTTTCCTAGGATAACACTTTACCAGTCACTGTGTATATCCCCCCCCCCGAGGACAGGGATTCTCTCTCCTCGCTCTGTTGGTTTCCTAGGATAACACTTTACCAGTCACTGTGCATATCCCCCCCACGAGGACAGGGATTCTCTCTCCTCGTTCTGTTGGTTTCCTAGGATAACACTTTACCAGTCACTGTGTATATCCCCCCCCCGAGGACAGGGATTCTCTCTCCTCGTTCTGTTGGTTTCCTAGGATAACACTTTACCAGTCACTATGTATACCCCCCCCCAAGGACAGGGATTCTCTCTCCTCGTTCTGTTGGTTTCCTAGGATAATACTTTACCAGCCACTGTGTATATCCGCCCCCCCCCCGAGGACAGGGATTCGCTCTCCTCGTTCTGTAGGTTTCCAAGGATAACACTTTACCAGTCACTGTGTCTATCCCCCCCGAGGACAGGGATTCGCTCTCCTCGTTCTGTCGGTTTCCTAGGATAATACTTTACCAGTCATTTTGTATATCCCCCCCCCCTGAGGACAGGGATTCTCTCTCCTCGTTCTGTCGGTTTCCTAGTATAACACTTTACCAGTCACTGTGTATATCCCCCCCCCCCGAGAATAGGGATTTGCTCTCCTCGTTCTGTAGGTTTCCTAGGATAATACTTTACCAGTCACTGTGTATATCTCCCCCCTCCGAGGACAGGGATTCGCTCTCCGCATTCTGTAGGTTTCCTAGATAACACTTTACCAGTCACTGTGTATATCCCTCCCCCCCTCCGAGGACAGGGATTCGCTCTCCTGGTTCTGTAGATTTCCTAGGATAACACTTTACCAGTCACTGTGTATATCCCCCCCCCCAAGGACAGGGATTCGCTCTCCGCATTCTGTAGGTTTCCTAGGATAATACTTTACCAGTCACTGTGTATATCCCCCCCCGAGGACAGGGATTCTCTCTCCTCGTTCTGTTGGTTTCCTAGGATAACACTTTACCGGTCACTGTGTCTATCCCCCCCACGAGGACAGGGATTCTCTCTCCTCGTTCTGTTGGTTTCCTAGGATAATACTTCACCAGTCACTGTATATATCCCCCCCCCCCAAGGACAGGTATTCGCTCTCCTCGTTCTGTTGGTTTCCTAGGATAACACTTTACCAGTCACTGTGTATATCCCCCCCCACGAGGACAGGAATTCTCTCTCCTCGTTCTGTTGGTTTCCTAGGATAATACTTTACCAGCCACTGTGTATATCCGCCCCCCCGAGGACAGGGATTCGCTCTCCTCGTTCTGTAGGTTTCCTAGGATAACACTTTACCAGTCACTGTGTCTATCCCCCCCCTCCGAGGACAGGGATTCGCTCTCCTCGTTCTGTCGGTTTCCTAGGATAATACTTTACCAGTCACTGTGTCTATCCCCCCCCCCCCCGAGGACAGGGATTCTCTCTCCTCGTTCTGTCGGTTTCCTAGGATAATACTTTACCAGTCACTGTGTATATCCCCTCCCCCGAGGACAGGGATTCGCTCTCCTCGTTCTGTCGGTTTCCTAGGTTAATACTTTACCAGTCACTGTGTCTATCCCCCCCCCCGTGGACAGGGATTCGCTCTCCTCGTTCTGTCAGTTTCCTAGGATAATACTTTTCCAGTCACTGTGTATACCCCCTCCAAGGACAGCGATTCGCTCTCCGCATTCTGTAGGTTTCCTAGGATAATACTTTACCAGTCACTGTGTATATCCCCCCCCCCCCGAGGACAGGGATTCGCTCTCCTCGTTCTGTAGGTTTCCAAGGATAACACTTTACCAGTCACTGTGTCTATTCCCCCCCCCTCCGAAGACAGGGATTCGCTCTCCTCGTTCTGTCGGTTTCCAAGGATAATACTTTACCAGTCACTGTGTCTATCCCCCCCCCCCCGAGGACAGGGATTCTCTCTCCTCATTCTGTAGGTTTCCTAGTTTAACACTTTACCAGTCACTGTGTATATCCCCCCCCAAGGACAGGGATTCGCTCTCCGCATTCTGTAGGTTTCCTAGGATAATACTTTACCAGTCACTGTGTATATCCCCCCCCCCCCCCGAGGACAGGGATTCTCTCTCCTCGTTCTGTTGGTTTCCTAGGATAACACTTTACCGGTCACTGTGTCTATCCCCCCCCCCGAGGACAGGGATTCTCTCTCCTCGTTCTGTTGGTTTCCTAGGATAATACTTCACCAGTCACTGTGTATATCCCCCCCCCCCGAGGACAGGTATTCGCTCTCCTCGTTCTGTTGGTTACCTAGGATAACACTTTACCAGTCACTGTGTATATCCCCCCCCCCCACGAGGACAGGAATTCTCTCTCCTCATTCTGTTGGTTTCCTAGGATAACACTTTACCAGTCACTGTGTATATCCCCCCCCCCCAAGGACAGGGATTCTATCTCCTCGTTCTGTTGGTTTCCTAGGATAATACTTTACCAGTCACTGTGTATATCCGCCCCCCCCCCCGAGGACAGGGATTCGCTCACCTCGTTCTGTTGGTTTCCTAGGATAATACTTTACCAGTCACTGTGTATATCCGCCCCCCCCCCCGAGGACAGGGATTCTCTCTCCTCGTTCTATAGGTTTCCTAGGATAATACGAGGACAGGGATTATCTCTCCTCGTTCTGTAGGTTTCCTAGGACAACACTTTACCAGTCACTGCGTCTATCCCCCCCCCCCGAGGACAGGGATTCTCTCTCCTCGTTCTGTTGGTTTCCTAGGATAACACTTTACCAGTCACTGTGTATATTCCCCACCCCCGAGGACAGGGATTCTCTCTCCTCGTTCTGTTGGTTTCCTAGGATAATACTTTACCAGTCACTGTGTATACCACCCCCCCCCAGGACAGGGATTCGCTCTCCTCATTCTGTCTTGTCCCTAGGATAACACTTTACCAGTCACTGTGTGTATCCCCCCCCCCCGAGGACAGGGATTCGCTCTCCGCATTCTGTAGGTTTCCTAGGATAACACTTTACCAGTCACTGTGTCTATCCCCCCCCCCGAGGACAGGGATTCTCTCTCCTCGTTCTGTCGGTTTCCTAGGATAATACTTTACCAGTCACTGTGTATATCCCCCCCCCCGAGGACAGGGATTCGCTCTCCTCGTTCTGTCGGTTTCCTAGGTTAATACTTTACCAGTCACTGTGTCTATCCCCCCCCCCCCCGAGGACAGGGATTCGCTCTCCTCGTTCTGTCAGTTTCCTAGGATAATACTTTTCCAGTCACTGTGTATACCCCCCCCCAAGTACAGCGATTCGCTCTCCGCATTCTGTAGGTTTTCTAGGATAATACTTTACCAGTCACTGTGTATATCCCCCCCCGCGGACAGGGATTCGCTCTCCTCGTTCTGTAGGTTTCCAAGGATAACACTTTACCAGTCACTGTGTCTATCCCACCCCCCCGAGGACAGGGATTCGCTCTCCTCGTTCTGTAGGTTTCCAAGGATAACACTTTACCAGTCACTGTGTCTATCCCCCCCTCCGAAGACAGGGATTCGCTCTCCTCGTTCTGTCGGTTTCCTAGGATAATACTTTACCAGTCACTGTGTCTATCCCCCCCCCGAGGACAGGGATTCTCTCTCCTCATTCTGTAGGTTTCCTAGTTTAACACTTTACCAGTCACTGTGTCTATCCCCCCCCCGAGGACAGGGATTCTCTCTCCTCGTTCTGTCGGTTTCCTAGGATAATACTTTACCAGTCACTGTGTATATCCCCCCCCCGAGGACAGGGATTTTCTCTCCTCGCTCTGTTGGTTTCCTAGGATAATACTTCACCAGTCACTGTGTATATCCCCCCCCCCCGAGGACAGGTATTCGCTCTCCTCGTTCTGTTGGTTTCCTAGGGTAACACTTTACCAGTCACTGTGTATATCCCCCCCCCCCCCCGAGGACAGGGATTCTCTCTCCTCGTTCTGTTGGTTTCCTAGGATAACACTTTACCAGTCACTGTGCATATCCCCCCCACGAGGACAGGGATTCTCTCTCCTCGTTCTGTTGGTTTCCTAGGATAATACTTCACCAGTCACTGTGTATATCCCCCCCCCCCGAGGACAGTATTCGCTCTCCTCGTTCTGTTGGTTTCCTAGGACAACACTTTACCAGTCACTGTGTATATCCCCCCCACGAGGACAGGGATTCTCTCTCCTCGTTCTGTTGGGTTTCCTAGGGTAACACTTTACCAGTCACTGTGTCTATCCCCCCCCCCGAGGACAGGGATTCTCTCTCCTCGTTCTGTCGGTTTCCTAGGATAATACTTTACCAGTCACTGTGTATATCCCCCCCCCCCCCGAGGACAGGGATTCTCTCTCCTCGTTCTGTTGGTTTCCTAGGATAATACTTCACAAGTCACTGTGTATATCCCCCCCCCCCGAGGACAGGTATTCGCTCTCCTCGTTCTGTTGGTTTCCTAGGATAACACTTTACCAGTCACTGTGTATATCCCCCCCACGAGGACAGGGATTCTCTCTCCTCGTTCTGTTGGTTTCCTAGGATAACACTTTACCAGTCACTGTGTATATCCCCCCCCCCCGAGGACAGGGATTCTCTCTCCTCGTTCTGTTGGTTTCCTAGGATAACACTTTACCAGTCACTGTGCATATCCCCCCGACGAGGACAGGGATTCTCTCTCCTCGTTCTGTTGGTTTCCTAGGATAACACTTTACCAGTCACTGTGTATATCCCCCCCCCCGAGGACAGGGATTCTCTCTCCTCGTTCTGTTGGTTTCCTAGGATAACACTTTACCAGTCACTGTGTATACCCCCCCCCAAGGACAGGGATTCTCTCTCCTCGTTCTGTTGGTTTCCTAGGATATACTTTACCAGCCACTGTGTATATCCGCCCCCCCCCGAGGACAGGGATTCGCTCTCCTCGTTCTGTAGGTTTCCAAGGATACACTTTACCAGTCACTGTGTCTATCCCCCCCCCCCCGAGGACAGGGATTCGCTCTCCTCGTTCTGTCGGTTTCCTAGGATAATACTTTACCAGTCACTGTGTATATCCCCCCCCCCCAGAACAGGATTTGCTCTCCTCGTTCTGTAGGTTTCCTAGGATAATACTTTACCAGTCACTGTGTATATCTCCCCCCTCCGAGGACAGGGATTCGCTCTCCGCATTCTGTAGGTTTCCTAGATAACACTTTACCAGTCACTGTATATATCCCTCCCCGCCTCCGAGGACAAGGGATTCGCTCTCCTGGTTCTGTAGATTTCCTAGGATTACACTTTACCAGTCACTGTGTATATCCCCCCCCCCCCAAGGACAGGGATTCGCTCTCCGCATTCTGTAGGTTTCCTAGGATAATACTTACCAGTCACTGTGTATATCCCCCCCCCCGAGGACAGGGATTCTCTCTCCTCGTTCTGTTGGTTTCCTAGGATAACACTTACCGGTCACTGTGTCTATCCCCCCCCCCCACGAGGACAGGGATTCTCTCTCCTCGTTCTGTTGGTTTCCTAGGATAATACTTTACCGGTCACTGTGTATATCCCCCCCCACGAGGACAGGAATTCTCTCTCCTCGCTCTGTTGGTTTCCTAGGATAATACTTTACCAGCCACTGTGTATATCCGCCCCCCCCCCCCGAGGACAGGGATTCGCTCTCCTCGTTCTGTAGGTTTCCAAGGATAACACTTTACCAGTCACTGTGTATACCCCCTCCCCCCAAGGACAGGGATTCGCTCTCCGCATTCTGTAGGTTTCCTTGGATAATACTTTACCAGTCACTGTGTATAACCCCCCCCCCCCCCCGAGGACAGGCATTCTCTCTCCTCATTCTGTCGGTTTCCTAGGATAATACTTTACCAGTCATTGTGTATATCCCCCCCCCTGAGGACAGGGATTCTCTCTCCTCGTTCTGTCGGTTTCCTAGTATAACACTTTACCAGTCACTGTGTATATTCCCCCCCCCCCTCCGAGGACAGGATTTGCTCTCCTCGTTCTGTTGGTTTCCTAGGATAACACTTTACCAGTCACTGTGTATATCTCCCCCCCCCCAAGGACAGGGATTCTATCTCCTCGTTCTGTTGGTTTCCTAGGATAATACTTTACCAGTCACTGTGTATATCCGCCCCCCCCCCGAGGACAGGGATTCGCTCACCTCGTTCTGTTGGTTTCCTAGGATATACTTTACCAGTCACTGTGTATATCCCCCCCCCCCGAGGACAGGGATTCTCTCTCCTCGTTCTATAGGTTTCCTAGGATAATACGAGGACAGGGATTATCTCTCCTCGTTCTGTAGGTTTCCTAGGATAACACTTTACCAGTCACTGCGTCTATCCCCCCCCCCCCGAGGACAGGGATTCGCTGTCCTGGTTCTGTAGATTTCCTAGGATAACACTTTACCAGTCACTGTGTATATCCCCCCCCCCGAGGACAGGGATTCGCTCTCCGCATTCTGTAGGTTTCCTAGGATAACACGTTACCAGTCACTGTGTATATTCCCCACCCCCGAGGACAGGGATTCTCTCTCCTCGTTCTGTTGGTTTCCTAGGGATAATACTTTACCAGTCACTGTTTATACCACCCCCCCCAGGACAGGGATTCGCTCTCCTCATTCTGTCTTGTCCCTAGGATAACACTTTACCAGTCACTGTGTGTATCCCCCCCCCCCGAAGGACAGGGATTCGCTCTCCGCATGCTGTTGGTTTCCTAGGATAACACTTTACCAGTCACTGTGTATACCCCCCCCCCAAGGACAGGGATTCGCTCTCCGCATTCTGTAGGTTTCCTTGGAAAATACTTTACCAGTCACTGTGTATAAACCCCCCCCCCCACCGAGGACAGGCATTCTCTCTCCTCATTCTGTAGGTTTCCTAGTTTAACACTTTACCAGTCACTGTGTCTATCCCCCCCTCCGAGGACAGGGATTCGCTCTCCTGGTTCTGTAGATTTCTAGGATAACACTTTACCAGTCACTGTGTATATCCCCCCCCCCCAAGGACAGGGATTCGCTCTCCACATTCTGTAGGTTTCCTAGGATAATACTTTACCAGTCACTGTGTATATCCCCCCCACCCCCGAGGACAGGGATTCTCTCTCCTCGTTCTGTTGGTTTCCTAGGATAACACTTTACCGGTCACTGTGTCTATCCCCCCCCCCCGAGGACAGGGATTCTCTCTCCTCGTTCTGTTGGTTTCCTAGGATAATACTTCACCAGTCACTGTGTATATCCCCCCCCACGAGGACAGGAATTCTCTCTCCTCGTTCTGTTGGTTTCCTAGGATAACACTTTACCAGTCACTGTGTATACCCCCCCCCCCAAGGACAGGGATTCCATCTCCTCGTTCTGTTGGTTTCCTAGGATAATACTTTACCAGTCACTGTGTATATCCCCCCCACCCCGAGGACAGGGATTCTATCTCCTCGTTCTGTAGGTTTCCTAGGATAACACTTTACCAGTCACTGCGTCTATCCCACCCCCCCCCCCCCCGAGGACAGGGATTCGCTCTCCTCGTTCTGTAGTTTCCTAGGATAATACTTTACCAGTCACTGTGTCTATCCCCCCCCTCCGAGGACAGGGATTCGCTCTCCTCGTTCTGTCGGTTTCCTAGGATAATACTTTACCAGTCACTGTGTCTATCCCCCCCCCCTCCGAAGACAGGGATTCGCTCTCCTCGTTCTGTCGGTTTCCAAGGATAATACTTTACCAGTCACTGTGTCTATCCCCCCCCCCGAGGACAGGGATTCTCTCTCCTCATTCTGTAGGTTTCCTAGTTTAACACTTTACCAGTCACTGTGTATATCCCCCCCCAAGGACAGGGATTCGCTCTCCGCATTCTGTAGGTTTCCTAGGATAATACTTTACCAGTCACTGTGTATATCCCCCCCCCCCCGAGGACAGGGATTCTCTCTCCTCGTTCTGTTGGTTTCCTAGGATAACACTTTACCGGTCACTGTGTCTATCCCCCCCCCGAGGACAGGGATTCTCTCTCCTCGTTCTGTTGGTTTCCTAGGATAATACTTCACCAGTCACTGTGTATATCCCCCCCCCCCCCCGAGGACAGGTATTCGCTCTCCTCGTTCTGTTGGTTACCTAGGATAACACTTTACCAGTCACTGTGTATATCCCCCCCCCCCACGAGGACAGGAATTCTCTCTCCTCATTCTGTTGGTTTCCTAGGATAACACTTTACCAGTCACTGTGTATATCCCCCCCCCCCCCCAAGGACAGGGATTCTATCTCCTCGTTCTGTTGGTTTCTAGGATAATACTTTACCAGTCACTGTGTATATCCGCCCCCCCCCCCCGAGGACAGGGATTCGCTCACCTCGTTCTGTTGGTTTCCTAGGATAATACTTTACCAGTCACTGTGTATATCCGCCCCCCCCCCCGAGGACAGGGATTCTCTCTCCTCGTTCTATAGGTTTCCTAGGATAATACGAGGACAGGGATTATCTCTCCTCGTTCTGTAGGTTTCCTAGGACAACACTTTACCAGTCACTGCGTCTATCCCCCCCCCCGAGGACAGGGATTCTCTCTCCTCGTTCTGTTGGTTTCCTAGGATAACACTTTACCAGTCACTGTGTATATTCCCCACCCCCGAGGACAGGATTCTCTCTCCTCGTTCTGTTGGTTTCCTAGGATAATACTTTACCAGTCACTGTGTATACCACCCCCCCCCAGGACAGGGATTCGCTCTCCTCATTCTGTCTTGTCCCTAGGATAACACTTTACCAGTCACTGTGTGTATCCCCCCCCCCGAGGACAGGGATTCGCTCTCCGCATTCTGTAGGTTTCCTAGGATAACACTTTACCAGTCACTGTGTCTATCCCCCCCCCCGAGGACAGGGATTCTCTCTCCTCGTTCTGTCGGTTTCCTAGGATAATACTTTACCAGTCACTGTGTATATCCCCCCCCCCGAGGACAGGGATTCGCTCTCCTCGTTCTGTCGGTTTCCTAGGTTAATACTTTACCCAGTCACTGTGTCTATCCCCCCCCCCCCGAGGACAGGGATTCGCTCTCCTCGTTCTGTCAGTTTCCTAGGATAATACTTTTCCAGTCACTGTGTATACCCCCCCCCAAGTACAGCGATTCGCTCTCCGCATTCTGTAGGTTTTCTAGGATAATACTTTACCAGTCACTGTGTATATCCCCCCCCCCGCGGACAGGGATCGCTCTCCTCGTTCTGTAGGTTTCCAAGGATAACACTTTACCAGTCACTGTGTCTATCCCACCCCCCCGAGGACAGGGATTCGCTCTCCTCGTTCTGTAGGTTTCCAAGGATAACACTTTACCAGTCACTGTGTCTATCCCCCCCTCCGAAGACAGGGATTCGCTCTCCTCGTTCTGTCGGTTTCCTAGGATAATACTTTACCAGTCACTGTGTCTATCCCCCCCCCCGAGGACAGGGATTCTCTCTCCTCATTCTGTAGGTTTCCTAGTTTAACACTTTACCAGTCACTGTGTCTATCCCCCCCCCGAGGACAGGGATTCTCTCTCCTCGTTCTGTCGGTTCCTAGGATAATACTTTACCAGTCACTGTGTATATCCCCCCCCCCGAGGACAGGGATTTTCTCTCCTCGCTCTGTTGGTTTCCTAGGATAATACTTCACCAGTCACTGTGTATATCCCCCCCCCCCGAGGACAGGTATTCGCTCTCCTCGTTCTGTTGGTTTCCTAGGGTAACACTTTACCAGTCACTGTGTATATCCCCCCCCCCCCGAGGACAGGGATTCTCTCTCCTCGTTCTGTTGGTTTCCTAGGATAACACTTTACCAGTCACTGTGCATATCCCCCCCACGAGGACAGGGATTCTCTCTCCTCGTTCTGTTGGTTTCCTAGGATAATACTTCACCAGTCACTGTGTATATCCCCCCCCCCCGAGGACAGGTATTCGCTCTCCTCGTTCTGTTGGTTTCCTAGGACAACACTTTACCAGTCACTGTGTATATCCCCCCCACGAGGACAGGGATTCTCTCTCCTCGTTCTGTTGGTTCCTAGGGTAACACTTTACCAGTCACTGTGTCTATCCCCCCCCCCGAGGACAGGGATTCTCTCTCCTCGTTCTGTCGGTTTCCTAGGATAATACTTTACCAGTCACTGTGTATATCCCCCCCCCCCCGAGGACAGGGATTCTCTCTCCTCGTTCTGTTGGTTTCCTAGGATAATACTTCACAAGTCACTGTGTATATCCCCCCCCCCCCCGAGGACAGGTATTCGCTCTCCTCGTTCTGTTGGTTTCCTAGGATAACACTTTACCAGTCACTGTGTATATCCCCCCCACGAGGACAGGGATTCTCTCTCCTCGTTCTGTTGGTTTCCTAGGATAACACTTTACCAGTCACTGTGTATATCCCCCCCCCCCCCGAGGACAGGGATTCTCTCTCCTCGTTCTGTTGGTTTCCTAGGATAACACTTTACCAGTCACTGTGCATATCCCCCCGACGAGGACAGGGATTCTCTCTCCTCGTTCTGTTGGTTTCCTAGGATAACACTTTACCAGTCACTGTGTATATCCCCCCCCCCGAGGACAGGGATTCTCTCTCCTCGTTCTGTTGGTTTCCTAGGATAACACTTTACCAGTCACTGTGTATACCCCCCCCCCAAGGACAGGGATTCTCTCTCCTCGTTCTGTTGGTTTCCTAGGATAATACTTTACCAGCCACTGTGTATATCCGCCGCCCCCCCCGAGGACAGGGATTCGCTCTCCTCGTTCTGTAGGTTTCCAAGGATAACACTTTACCAGTCACTGTGTCTATCCCCCCCCCCCCCGAGGACAGGGATTCGCTCTCCTCGTTCTGTCGGTTTCCTAGGATAATACTTTACCAGTCACTGTGTATATCCCCCCCCCAGAACAGGGATTTGCTCTCCTCGTTCTGTAGGTTTCCTAGGATAATACTTTACCAGTCACTGTGTATATCTCCCCCTCCGAGGACAGGGATTCGCTCTCCGCATTCTGTAGGTTTCCTAGATAACACTTTACCAGTCACTGTATATATCCCTCCCCGCCTCCGAGGACAGGGATTCGCTCTCCTGGTTCTGTAGATTTCCTAGGATTACACTTTACCAGTCACTGTGTATATCCCCCCCCCCCCCAAGGACAGGGATTCGCTCTCCGCATTCTGTAGGTTTCCTAGGATAATACTTTACCAGTCACTGTGTATATCCCCCCCCCCCCCGAGGACAGGGATTCTCTCTCCTCGTTCTGTTGGTTTCCTAGGATAACACTTTACCGGTCACTGTGTCTATCCCCCCCCCACGAGGACAGGGATTCTCTCTCCTCGTTCTGTTGGTTTCCTAGGATAATACTTTACCGGTCACTGTGTATATCCCCCCCACGAGGACAGGAATTCTCTCTCCTCGCTCTGTTGGTTTCCTAGGATAATACTTTACCAGCCACTGTGTATATCCGCCCCCCCCCCCCCCGAGGACAGGGATTCGCTCTCCTCGTTCTGTAGGTTTCCAAGGATAACACTTTACCAGTCACTGTGTATACCCCCTCCCCCCAAGGACAGGGATTCGCTCTCCGCATTCTGTAGGTTTCCTTGGATAATACTTTACCAGTCACTGTGTATAACCCCCCCCCCCCCCGAGGACAGGCATTCTCTCTCCTCATTCTGTCGTTTCCTAGGATAATACTTTACCAGTCATTGTGTATATCCCCCCCCTGAGGAGAG